>NC_068428.1:30597726-30860226 GCF_023373465.1 Oncorhynchus keta
CGCTGCTGCCATTTCAATGGCATTTGAGAACATGTTTTAAACTTGGAAACATGAACACCCCTGGCTCCATTCAAACAACTGACTGGAGAAATAAGCTCAACTGTGTCTGCAGCAGAAGTGATACCCTGTCATGTTATTGAAACGCCTGATCAACAAAAATGCCAACACAGACCGTCGGGTTAACTTGGAGAAGTACTTTACTAGAGGCTGTGAACAGACCGTCGGGTTAACTTGGAGAAGTACTTTACTAGAGGCTGTGAACAGACCGTCGGGTTAACTGGGAGAAGTACTTTACTAGAGGCTGTGAACAGACCGTCGGGTTAACTGGGAGAAGTACTTTACTAGAGGCTGTGAACAAGCAATTCGGTGGCATTCTCTCTGAGCCAATACTGTGTCGCCACCATGGTCGATGCTAGGTACAAGGACCGCTACTTCGATGCAGACAAGAAACAGGGTTTACGTGAAATGTGCTGGACAAGATGGAAACGGACACAGTGACAGTGATGCTCCGAGGAAGAGAGGCCACGGACAGACAGAGTTGAAACTTCACTGCTTGTCATGTATGATGAAATCCTGGTTGAGACTGAACAAATGAGCAACGAATCAGCACAGCAAGTAAGCGAAATAATGAGTGTGTGCGTGTGTGTGTGTGTGTGTGTGTGTGTGTTTCAACTATATAACTGTACTAGCATGCTTAAAAGTCCGCTAAAATTAAAAATAATGGTTATCGGTATCAGTATAAAACATTTTTGGCAAGGAAAATATTGGATATAAGTATCAGCCAAAAATGTAAAAAAAATGTCCCTAGCTGTAACGTAACAAAATGTGTAAAAAGTCAAGAGGTCTGAATACTTTCCAAATGCACTGTACAGTATATCAAACCATTTAGAAAATTTGATCCTGATTTCACAAGTTTGCCCCTTTATTTATAGAAAGACCCATTGATGCCTCTACTAATGATCGTACTATTGTGCTCAAAACATGCAATTGTAAAGTCTAAGAGGACTGGATATCTTCTGACCTGGGTATCAAAGTGTTCAGAAAGAGAGTAATTGGTGAGTACAGTAAGAGTTCTGATTGGCTCAACAGAATGATTGGTGGGTGAAGTAAAACGTCAGCTTCCTGATTTGGCTAAACTGGGTGATTGGCAGGTTGACTGACCTGTGGCCGTGGGTGTCCTGTGACAAGACAGGTGAGTTCAAGGGTCTCTCCCTCCCGGATTGTGTACACCCTCTCCGCGTGGCGCTCCTCTTCAACGTTACAGGCGTGGCCCGAGTGGACGATGCGGACCGTAGGGGGCGCTGTAGAGGACAAACAGAACAGTTAGTACATCTCAATTATTACAAGAAGAAAGTCAAAGCTGCAACGTCCAAATTAATTCACACAATTCACATCGGAAATCCTATAACGTATAACTGGGGAATGAACACTGCGTGAAGAATTGAGAGAAGGGAAATTTTATTTATTTCTATGTACTTCTCAGCTTTTTGGATAACATTGTACTGTGTATCTGTATCCCTTCTCTCTCTTTAATTTGACAAACCTAAAAATAAAATAAGAATCGATCCAGACGCGATCTGCATGAGCTCACAGAGACAGGGTATCAGTTTTAACAGAGTCAGGAGAGTAGTGCTGAGACACACACACACACACACACTAGAGTTGTGCTACTGACTAGGTATCCCCTTTTCCTAACACACACACACACACACACACACACACACACACACACACACACACACACACACACACACACACACACACACACACACACACACACACACACACACACACACACACACACACACACACACACACACACACACACACACTTCCCCCATTGATTTCTGCCCGTTTAATGCAATAATCAACCAAATTGTCCCTCTTATCATACATACAATGTAATATCTGTGAGGTCTTTGGCCTGATTTTCACAGTTATGGGTTCTGCTTTGTTTTGAGGATGATGGTTCAAATGAACAGCATCTGCAGGTATCATGCCTATTACTGTAACCTATATTTGATAGCATTGCAGGTAGTCTGTCCTCATTAAACATCAAAACACCTCAAACAAATGTCTAAATCCAACAACCCAGGAGCACGCAGAATCGCTTTTAGTGGAAACAGTCTGGTGACACGGGAGTTTCTATTTGACAAATTGAGGTATGTTTATGCCCGTTTCGTTTGCTTCCATTTAAGATGGGTTTTTCAACAGAATCGGCACAATGAATACACCCCTGATCACCCGCAAACACAGTTCACTTTCATAGCAGCCACATACAAACAGCTTGCTGTATATGTAATTCCTTGTCGCACCTATGTGTGCGCTCTCCTCCTCCTTTTCCCTTCACTTGTGGACTTCAGTGCACAACACATCAGATGTCTGTTGCCAGACAACAAAAACTTTCCCAAGCCAGACCTTCATGTCATGACTGCTAACCGCTACACACAGTCTACATTGTTTTCATGTCATAGTCAACACATCTACTAGAACTAACACTTTAGTAAACTCGCTACAATCCTACAGTACAGTGTACAGTCAGCAGCAAGTAGTTAAGCAGTTACACTTGTGGGCCCCGGTAGCAATAAATTAATAAAACCAAAACCTTACCTTGATTTGGAAGAGCTCCAGTGTTGGATAGCCATAGCCAGCTAGCTAACATAGCATCCCTCTCTGTTTGAGCAGGGTGTTTTGAGTAGGCTAAATGAACTAGCTACATTCCATGCTAGCTAAGTAATACTGTATCTAGTATCTATTTCTGTCTCTCTCTCCTTAATTTTGGAAGAAATGAATTTGTTCAAAACTGTTAAATTGTCTTTCTCTCTTTTTGAGTCAACTACTCACCACAGTTTATGCACTCCAGTGCTAGCTAGCTGTAAGTTATGATTTCAGAACTAGACTCATTCTCTGGTACTTTGATTGGGTGGACAACATGTCAGTTCATGCTGTCATAATTAAATCAAATCAAATTGTATTTGTCACATGTGCCGAATACAACTGGTGTAGACCTTACAGTGAAATGCTTACTAAAGAGCCCCTAACCAACAGTGCAGTTTCAAAAAATACAGATATGAATAAGAGATAAAAGTAACAAGTAATTAAAGAGCAGCAGTAAAAAATAACAATATATACAGGGCGGTGCCGGTACAGAGTCAATGTGAGGTGGCACCGGTTAGTTGAGGTAGTATGTACATGTAGGTAGAGTTAATTAAAAGTGACTATGCATAGATGACCACAGAGAGTGGCAGTGGTGTGGGATGCAAATAGTCTTGGTAGCCATTTGACTAGATGTTCAGGAGTCTTATGGCTTGGGAGTAGAAGCTGTTGAGAAGCCTCTTGGATCTAGACTTTGCGCTCCCGGTACTGCTTGCCATGCAGTAGCAGAGAGAACAGTCTATGATTAGGGTGGCTGGAGTCTTTGAACATTTTTAGAGCCTTCCTCTCACACGGCCTGGTATAGAGGTTGGCGCCAGTGATGTACTGGGCCGTTCGCACTACCCTCTCTAGTGCCTTGCGGTCAGAGGCTAAGCAGTTGCCATACCAGGGTTAGAGTCCCGCTCCTTGAAAGTGGCAGCTCTAGCCTTTAGCTCAGTGCAGATGCTGCCTGTAATCCATGGCTTCTGGTTGGGGTATGTACATACGGTCAGATATGCTGTACTCCTCAATGCCATTGGAGGAATCCCAGAACATATTCCAGTCTGTGCTAGCAAAACAGTCCTGTAGCTTAGCATCTGCTTCATCTGACCACTTTTTTATTGATCTAGTCACGGGTACTTCCTGCTTTCATTTTTGCTTGTAATCAGGAATCGGGAGGATGGAATTATGGTCAGATTTGCCAAATTACTGTATAAGTCTATGGAAGGGGGTGAGAACCATGAGCCCTCCTTGGTTTTCTATTGAAGTCAATGTACCCAGAGGAGGACAGAAGCTAGCTGTTCTCCGGCTACACCATGGTGCTACCCAACAGAGTGCTACTGGGGCTGTGGCAGATCTTCATTGCACAACAGTGTGTTGATGACGTTATCATATCTAGTATAGTTTCATCTAAAAAATATTACATTTTTTGTTTCACTATTTTTTCTTTTTCTGAAATTCACTGAGGAGGATAGTCCTCCCATCCTCATTTGAGGAGCCTCCACTGCTTTACAGCTAATTGTCCCTCTCTGCAGTAGATCTAATTCATCCAGTTGTAACTCTACTACTCTACAGAGCTTGCTCGTAGCTGTCCATCCTCATGTGATTACAGCACAGGTGTGTGTTGTTTTTCTCTCTCTTCCTTACGCTCAGCCGGGCATGTTGATGGTGATGAAGAATGATGCTGCCCATGGTTCACCCCCGTGTAGAGAAAAATATACACACACACACACACACACACACACACATATATATATATATATATATATATGAGAGAGAGAACAAAGCAGGGTGGAGGAGGGAGGGGCTTTAGTATGGGAGCCTGGGGATGCACGCTTGGCCCACTGGGCCGTGAAGGATGGGGTCGGATGAATTTGACCGCTAGAGGCTGATCATAGGTCAGTATGTGTTTCTCCCTCGAATGGTTAAGTTTAGGATGTGGAAGGTTAGCTGGGCCCAGATCTGGGTAAAAGAAGCTTCAGTGCCAGGCCATGAGTAGTGAACAACACTAGGGTAAAACCTCAAATTGGTTATAATCAGACAGGAAAATAAAGTTCCTTTTACTGCATCAGTGTGGTTTCCTGCTCTAGAATACTCAGTAGACTCAGACAACCTAAAGCAGAGATTCACATTGGGCCCTAGATCGCTTCGGTCTCACAACACACTAATGAGACTAAGCGAGTCTGCTAAACGCTAATCCGCTAGACGCTAGCCTGCTAGACGTTAACCACACACCCTCCTCTTACTGCACTACTGTGACTGTTCCCTCACTGTCTTCTTCTACTCAGCTAGTTAGCGTAATGCCCTTAAACAGAATTTAGCTCACTAACTGCTACATAGATTTATTAAATAACACTGAGATTGATGCTAACAGGAAATGCTAACAAGTCATCCACATGGACAGAGCCTGCAGTGGGTCTCTCCATTAGGAGATGAATCTGCCAGCAGTGTATTCCAGAGGATTGAAAGCCCTGGCTGAGTAGAGAAACGCTTCACACATGGCTGCCACTTAAAACAAAAGGCTTAGGAGAAGACCCTGGGGCGCCAGGCAACATGGTGCTAATGCAATTTACTCCAATAAGCCAGTTATTCTACAACATGCTATCAGTCCTGAGATGAGTATAGAGTTGGGAGAGGAAAACTGGAAAAACACACGTAATGATTTATCCTCACAGGTAGAATAACTAGATACAGTATGTAAGTAGACTAACTAGATAGATACAGTATGTGGGTAGACTATCTAGTTAGTCTACTCACATACTGTATCTAGTTATTCTAACTAGTTATTCTAACTAGATACAGTATGTGGGTAGACTAACTAGATATATACAGTATGTAGATAGTCTACCAACATACTGTATCTAGTTATTATATCTACATACGGCATATATCTAGTTAGTCTACTAGTTATTCTAACTAGATATATGCAGTATGTAGATAGAATAACTGGATACAGTATATGGGTAGACTAACTAGATATATACAGTATGTAGATAGTAACTAGAACATATGTGTATCTAGAGTTATAGATAACTAGATACAGTATGTGAGTAGACTAACTAGATACAGCATAACTATACTAGTTAGTCTACTAGTTATTCTAACTAGATATATGCAGTATGTAGATAGAATAACTGGATACAGTATGTGGGTAGACTAACTAGATACAGTATGTGGGTAGACTAACTAGATACAGTATGTGAGTAGACTAACTAGATACAGTATGTGAGTAGACTAACTAGATACAGTATGTGAGTAGACTAACTAGATGCAGTATGTGAGTAGACTAACTAGATACAGTATGTGAGTAGACTAACTAGATGCAGTATGCGGGTAGACTAACTAACTAGATACAGTATGTGGGTGGACTAACTAGATAGATACAGTATGTAGGTAGACTAACTAGATATATACAGTATGTAGATAGAATAACTAGATACAGTATGTGGGTAGACTAACTAGATACAGTATGTGGGTAGACCAACTAACTAGATACAATATGTGGGTAGAATAACTAGATTCAGTATGTGGGTAGAATTACTGGATACAGTATGTGGGTAGACTAACTAGATACAGTATGTGGGTAGACTAACTAGATACAGTATGTGGGTAGAATTACTGGATACAGTATGTGGATAGAATAACTAGATACAGTATGTGGGTAGACTAACTAGATACAGTATGTGGGTAGACCAACTAACTAGATACAATATGTGGGTAGAATAACTAGATTCAGTATGTGGGTAGAATTACTGGATACAGTATGTGGGTAGACTAACTAGATACAGTATGTGGGTAGAATAACTAGATACAGTATGTGGGTAGAATTACTGGATACAGTATGTGGGTAGACTAACTAGATACAGTATGTGCGTAGAATTACTGGATACAGTATGTGGGTAGACTAACTAGATACAGTATGTGGGTAGAATTACTGGATACAGTATGTGGGTAGACTAACTAGATACAGTATGTGGGTAGAATTACTGGATACAGTATGTGGGTAGACTAACTAGATACAGTATGTGGGTAGACCAACTAACTAGATACAATATGTGGGTAGAATAACTAGATACAGTATGTGGGTAGAATTACTGGATACAGTATGTGGGTAGACTAACTAGATACAGTATGTGGGTAGAATAACTAGATACAGTATGTGGGTAGACTAACTAGATACAGTATGTGGGTAGAATTACTGGATACAGTATGTGGGTAGACTAACTAGATACAGTATGTGGGTAGAATTACTGGATACAGTATGTGGGTAGACTAACTAGATACAGTATGTGGGTAGAATTACTGGATACAGTATGTGGGTAGACTAACTAGATACAGTATGTGGGTAGACCAACTAACTAGATACAATATGTGGGTAGAATAACTAGATACAGTATGTGGGTAGAATTACTGGATACAGTTTGTGGGTAGACGAACTAGATACAGTATGTGGGTAGAATAACTAGATACAGTATGTGGGTAGAATAACTAGATACAGTATGTGGGTAGAATTACTGGATACAGTATGTGGGTAGAATAACTAGATACAATATGTGGGTAGAATAACTAGATACAGTATGTGGGTAGAATTACTGGATACAGTATGTGGGTAGACTAACTAGATACAGTATGTGGGTAGACCAACTAACTAGATACAATATGTGGGTAGAATAACTAGATACAGTATGTGGGTAGACTAACTAGATACATTATGTGAGTAGACTAACTAGATACAGTATGTGGGTAGACTAACTAAATAGATACAGTATGTAGGAAGCATAACTAGATACAGTATGTGGGTAGACTAACTATACACAGTATGTGTTTAGAATAATTCACTATATACAGTATGTGGGTAGACTAACTAGATACAGTATGTGGGTAGACTAAATCAAATCAAATCAAATCAAATCAAATTTATTTATATAGCCCTTCGTACATTAGCTGATATCTCAAAGTGCTGTACAGAAACCCAGCCTAAAACCCCAAACAGCAAACAATGCAGGTGTAAAAGCACGGTGGCTAGGAAAAACTCCCTAGAAAGGCCAAAACCTAGGAAGAATTCTAGAGAGGAACCGGGCTATGTGGGGTGGCCAGTCCTCTTCTGGCTGTGCCGGGTAGAGATTATAACAGAACATGACCAAGATGTTCAAATGTTCATAAATGACCAGCATGGTCAAATAATAATAAGGCAGAACAGTTGAAACTGGAGCAGCAGCACAGTCAGGTGGACTGGGGACAGCAAGGAGCCATCATGTCAGGTAGTCCTGGGGCACGGTCCTAGGGCTCAGGTCCTCCGAGAGAGAGAAAGAAAGAGAGAATTAGAGAGAGCATATGTGGGGTGGCCAGTCCTCTTCTGGCTGTGCCGGGTGGAGATTATAACAGAACGTGGCCAAGATGTTCAAATGTTCATAAATGACCAGCATGGTTGAATAATAGTAAGGCAGAACAGTTGAAACTGGAGCAGGAGCATGGCCAGGTGGACTGGGGACAGCAAGGAGTCCTCATTACTAAAGTAATGGGTAGACTGAAGTAATAGCACAGAAGGAGATGGCAGCCTTTTTAAGTTCCAGTAACCAATTGTTCTATTGTGTATGTTTTTCTGTTGTTGTTGTTATTTGTAACTTATTTTGTGCGTAATGTTTCTGCCACAGTGTCTTATGACCGAAAAGAGCTTCTTAATTTCAGGACAGCGATTACTCACGGGAGGAATTCTTCTTCTTCAACGACTCGGACGGGAAGGATTTACTCCAGACACCCTACAAGGCTCTCATTCCCATCGTTCGCAGGAGGAAAAGATGGAGATATCGTGGACGACGATCCGGGTGCCTTGTAAGTATCTGTCACCGAGTGGGTAATCTACCTTTACCATGGGTCCTATTAGCCAACGTACAATCAATCAATAATAAAATAGACTAACTACGAGCACGTATATCCAACCAACGGGATATTAAAAACTGTAATATCTTATGTTTCACTGAGTCGTGGCTGAACGACGACATGATTAACATACAGCTGGCGGATTTTAAGCTTTTTCGACAGTATAGAACAGCTGCCTCTGGTAAGACAAAGGGAGGCGGCCTATTTATATGTGTAAACAACAGCTGGAGCCCGAAATCTAAGGAAGTCTTGAGGTTTTGCGCACCTGTAGTAGAGTATCTCATGACAAGCTGTAGACCACACTATCTACCAAGAGAGTGTATATCGATATTTTTAGTAGCTGTCTATATACCACCGCAGACTGAAGCTGGCACTAAGACCGCACTCAATGAGCTGTATACGGCCATAAGAAAACAAGAAAACGCTCATCCAGAGGCGCCGCTCCTAGTGGGCGGGGACTATAATGCAGGAAAAATCAAATCAGTTTTACCTAATTTCTATCAGCACGTTAAATGTGCAACCAAAGGAGAAAAAACTCTAAACCACCTTTACTCAACACACAGAGACATGTACAAACAGGACTGTTTTGCTAGCACAGAATGGAATATGTTCTGGGATTCTTCCAATGGCATTGAGGAGTACACTGTCAATGGCTTCATCAATAAGTGCATCGATGACATCGTCCCACAGTGACTGTACGTACATACCCCAACCAGAAGTCAGGGATTACAGGCAAGATCTGCACTGAGCTAAAGGGTAGAGCTGCCGCTTTCAAGGAGCGGGACTCAAATCCGGAAGCAAGAAATCCTGCTATGCCCTACGACGAACCATAAAACAGGCAAAGCATCAATACAGGGCTAAGACTGAATTGTACTACACCGGCGCCGACGCTCGCCAGATGTGGCAGGGCTTGCAAACTATTACAGACTACAAAGGGAAGCACAGCCACGAGCTGCCCAGTGACACGAGCCTACCAGACAAGTTAAATTACTTAAGTAACACTGAAACATGCATGAGAGCACCAGCTGTTCCGGAAGACTGTGTGATCACACTCTCTGTAGCTGATGTGAGTAAGACCTTTAAAAAAGTCAAAATGCACAAGGCCGCAGAGGGATTGTACTCCGAGCTTCCACTGACCAACCGGCAAGTGTCTTCACTGACATTTTCAACCTGTCCCTGATTGAGTCTGTAATACCAACATGTTTGAAGCAGACCACAATAGTCCCTGTGCCCAAGAACACTAAGGTAACCTGCCTAAATGACTACCGACCCGTAGCACTCACGTCTATAGCCATGAAGTGCTTTGAAAGGGTGGTCATGGCTCACATCGACACCATTATCCCAGAAACCCTAAACCCACTCCAATTTGCATACCGCCCCAACAGATCCACATATGATGCAATCTTTATTGCACTCAACACTGCCCTTTCCCACCTAGACAAAAGGAACACTATTTTGGTATTCATTGACTACAGCTCAGTGTTCAAGACCAAAGTGCCCACAAAGCTCATCACTAAGCTAAGGTCCCTGGGGCTAAACACCTCCCTCTGCAACTGGATCCTGGACTTACTGATGGGCAATCCCCAGGTGGTAAGGGTGTGGTAGTGATGGCTGTATAACCGTCTGATGGCCTTGAGATAAAAGCTGTTTTTCAGTCTCTCGGTCCCGGCCTTGATGCACCTGTACTGACCTTGCCTTCTGGATGGTAGCATGGTGAACAGGCAGTGGCTCAGGTGGTTGTTGTCCTTGATGATCTTTTTGGCCTTCCTGAGACATTGGGTGCTGTAGCTGTCCTGGAGGGCAGGTATTTTGCTCCCGGTGATGCATTGAGCAGACCACACCACCCTCTGGAGAGCCCTTTACAATTGGCACTATGCATTGGGGCAGGTAGCGTTCTCCTGGCATCTGCCAAACCCAGACACGTCCGTCGGACTGCTAGATGGTGAAGCGTGATTCATCACTCCAGAGAACGCCTTTTCAATGCTCCAGAGTCCAATGGCGGAGAGCATTACACCACTCCAGCCGACGCTTGGCATTGCACATGGTGATCTAGGGCTTGTGTGCGGCTGCTCGGCGATGGAAACCATATTTCACGAAGCTCGCGACAACCAGTTATTGTGCTGATGTTGCTCCCAGAGGAAGTTTGGAACTTGGTAGTGAGTGTTGCAACCGAGGACAGACCATTTTTACCCGCTACGCCAGGCCTGGGCAATTCCAGTCCTCAGGGGCCTGATTATTGTCACACTTTCCCCCCATCCTTAGCAAACTGATGTAAACTAATTGCATTTTTAACTGAAGATCATGATTAGTTGATTATTGGAGTCAGGTGTGTTAGCTGGGGTTGGGGCAAAAGTGTGACGCCAATCAGGCCCCTGAGGACTGGAGTTGCCCAGGCCTGCGCTACACGCTTCAGCACTCGGCGGTTCCGTTCTGTGAGCTTGTGTGGCCTACCACTTCATGGCTGAGCTGTTGTTGCGCCTAGATGTTTCCACTTCTCAATAACAACCCTTACAGTTGACCGGGGCAGCTTTGCTCCGAAATTTGACAAACTGACTTGTTGGAAAGGTGTCATCCTATGACGGTGCCACGCTGAAAGTCACTGAGTTCTTCAGTAAGGCCATTCTAATGCCTATGTATGTTTATGGAGGTTGCATGGATATGTGCTTGATTTTATACACCTGTCAGCAAGGGGTGTGGCTGAAATACCCGAATCCACTCATTTGGGGGTGTTTTGTAAATATAATACAAACTAACTATGTACAGTAACCTCTGTAGGGTAGACTAACTATGTACAGTAACCTACGTATTGTAGACTAACTTTGTACAGTAACCTATGTACTGTAGGGTATATGGAGTAGCAGTCACAATGAGGCTAACTGTTCTAGTATTTAGGGTAAGCTGTGTTTCTCTCAGGATGTTGTATCAGAATTCCCTCACACGCACACGTACACACACACACACTCTCTCCCCTGTGGTGTGGTGCTATAAATGGAAGAGGGCTGGGAGCAGGGGGAACAGAAGGAGTAGCAGTAACAGGGGGAACAGAAGAAGTAGGAGGAACAGGAGGAGTAGGAGCAGGAGGGACGGGTGGAGTAGGAGGAACAGGAGGAGCAGAAGTAGGAGGAAAAGGGGGACAATTATGAGCAGGGGGAGTAGGAGGATCAGGAGGAACAGGAGCAACAGGAGGAGCAGGAGTAGAAGGAGGAACGGAAGGAAAATTAGGAAAATTATGAGTAGGAGGAACAGGAGGAGCAGGAGTAGAAGGAGGAACAGAAGGAGCAAGAGTAGTAGGAACAGGTAGAGCAAGTGTAATAGGAACAGGAGGAGCAGGACTATTAAGGGGAACAGCAGGTAAAGGAGGAAAAGGATGAGCAGAAGGAACAGGAGGAGTAGGACCAGGAGGGACAGGTGGAGAAGGAGGAGTAGGGGTAGGAGGAACAAGAGGAGTAGGAGGGACAGGTGGAGTAGGAGTAGAAGGAGGAACAGGAGGAGCAAGAGAAGTAGGAACAGGTGGAGCGAGAGTAGTAGGAGGGACAGAAGGAAAATTAGGATAAGGATGAGCAGGATGAGTAGGAGCAACGGGAGGATTTGAGGAACAGGATGAGCAGGAGGAACAGGAGGAGCAGGGGGAGCAGGGGTCCCCATCGGACAGATAGCCTGGCCCTCCCTGTACCTATCCCACTGAGGGGAGACAGAGACAGCTTTATCCATACACAATGGAATGATTAAATGAGATTTATCTAAAGTAGGCCTGTCACCATGGCCCTGGTCTAGCAGAGACAGAGAGGCACAGAGAGAGACAGGGGGGGTTCTTGGCAGGGACAAAGACTTTACATTTGACAAACCAATGAATGTGAAAAAAGTCCAAACAGCTGGGGCTTGTTGATGCTGAGCTTAGTGTCTTCAGACCAGCTCCTCAAGGCTATTAACCATGTTGTGCTAGCTTCCTGGCCCTGCTGGGCTTCTTATCGTGTATGTGTCTCAGAGCGAGAGAGCGATCCTGTGCACACAGGAACAATATCAGTATACAATGCCTAGTTTCTCTTTGTATCTGTTATCCCACCCAGAGCCATTGTCAGGAGGCAGCCAGGGGTAAGAACCAGGACCACCTCTGTGGAAGCAGCCGGGCCCAGGACACAGGACCACTGTGGAAGCAGCCAGGCCCAGGAAACAGGACCACCACTGTGGAAGCAGCCAGGCCCAGGAAACAGGACCACCACTGTGGAAGCAGCCAGGCCCAGGAAACAGGACCACCACTGTGGAAGCAGCCAGGCCCAGGACACAGGACCACCACTGTGTTAGCAGCCAGGCCCAGGAAACAGTGCCCCCACTGTGAAAGCAGCCAGGCCCAGGACACATGACCACTGTGGAAGCAGCCAGGCCCAGGAAACAGGACTACCACTGTGGAAGCAGCCAGGCCCAGGAAACAGGACCACCACTGTGGAAGCAGCCAGGCCCAGGAAACAGGACCACCACTGTGGAAGCAGCCAGGCCCAGGAAACAGTGCCACCACTGTGGAAGCAGCCAGGCCCAGGACACATGACCACTGTGGAAGCAGCCAGGCCCAGGAAACAGGACTACCACTGTGGAAGCAGCCAGGCCCAGGAAACAGGACTACCACTGTGGAAGCAGCCAGACCCAGGAAACAGGACCACCACTGTGGAAGCTGCCAGACCCAGGAAACAGGACCACCACTGTGGAAGCTGCCAGACCCAGGAAACAGGACCACCACTGTGGAAGCTGCCAGACCCAGGAAACAGGACCACCACTGTGGAAGCTGCCAGGCCCAGGAAACAGGACCACCACTGTGGAAGCTGCCAGACCCAGGAAACAGGACCACCACTGTGGAAGCTGCCAGACCCAGGAAACAGGACCACCACTGTGGAAGCTGCCAGACCCAGGAAACAGGACCACCACTGTGGAAGCTGCCAGGCCCAGGAAACAGGACCACCACTCTGGAAGTTGTCTGCTGATGTCACAACTAGAGATTGTTTTTTCGGGGGAAAGATGATAACAGTGTTCAGTGACATCATAGAAGAGCACAGCAATAACAGCCTTATGGTTCAGGTGTCAAGGTTTCAAGCTTGTATGTATTCTAAAACAACACCTGATGTAGTCTCATTACAGATGAACAACATGAATAAACAATAAGGGGAAAAACACATTTGATCCACTGTTTGAATGAAACACTCTTACATTAAAAGTCTGGGAGCGTCTAACAGTGCAAGGGTAATCTCTTTTGTATTTGCTATTTTGTACACCTTGCATTATTGGAATTTGCTTGCGTGTGTGTATACACGGTAACAGCAGAAATACACTGACTCATGTGAATGACACAGCACTGGGTTAGCTGTTCAGCACATTCATACACTACTACATCACTGTCATCAAGAAAACCTGGCCTGACTTAAGCAGATCACCGTGCATCAGCAGAAGTCACCAGCAGACATCTTCCACACCTGTTAATGCGCTCAAAAGCACTCCTGTTATTGTCAATAACCTGTCTGTACGGACTGCATCCTTACATCAGTATTGATTTATCTATGTACTCTATCTACAGATGTAGGATCTTAATTTGCAAACTTGTAGTATATTCAATGTTTAAAAAGGCTTCTAAAATGTCCACGGCTTCAGATTTGTCTGAAGCACTTAAATGTAAATGCTTTATTCAATGTCATCTGACATGAGAACGGTAACCGTTATCCATGAATACAGGATGTCTCCTGGATGCTGTGGCGTTTTGGCTTTCCAGCCGTACCATACATTCCTTGGTGCGACTTAGTAACATATATGGGCATACGGCCATAAATGGGCAGGTAACACCCACAAGCCTATTTCAAGACATGTTAGTGTGGAGAAGCTAAAATGATATAAATCTTGAACAACTTGATATGTGGTGAAAGTGAAGACTCTACAGATGATACTGACATGTTATTTGTTGGTCTGTGACCTACCATTATTAATTCACAGCCCAGAAAATGTTGTTATCATAAAAAATAAAAAATAAAGGTTAGCTTCAATTTGGTCTGTGTTTGAGATAGAGCTACATGGGGTGTCAAATGAATCATTAGGTTCATATGAACCATATGAAAAGCAGCCTATTGTCAATGGTCTCTGATAATGTATGGCTGAATTAGAACATCAGATTTCCACCCATTGACTATAGCTTTGCGCACAAAAAGTGTGGTGTTTTTATCTTTCGACCTGTGGTACAGTATAGCGTTACATTGGGGAGTGGGTAAAATGAAAGATGGACAGTCATGTAGCCAATAGGATAAGCTTTACAGTCATATCAGATGACCTTGGTGGGACATGTAGGACTTGAGTAGCTCTTTTTGGTTATGCTACCGACATTGTGAAAGGATGCACTCAAAACATACAGAGCATAGTATTTTGAATGGATTCTTTCATTGCTTTGGCATAAAAATGGCTTATCAAGGATGTAAAAAGAAAGTGAAAAACTACCCAATAGGGGGTAACAAATGACAAAAGCCAGGAATCACAACAAATTCTTATTGAGTCAGACACAGATGCTGGAAGCGACCTGGACCAAGATGACTCGTGCAGAAAAACAATTTTTCTAGAAGGATTGGATTCCGTTTTATTATTTTGTATAGCTTTCTATAGTTCACTATATATATTTAGTATTTTTTTATAAAGTCGTGGTCTACTTCTTTTTGTTTAGTATTTACAGTGTAGTGTGGTCCTGTCCTGTGTATCCTATATCCTGTATTTCATTCCAAAGTGGGTACATATTGTACCTACAGTGACTTCGGAAAGTATTCAGGTCCCTTGACTTTTTCCACATTTTTCTATGTTATAGCCTTGTTATTAAATGGATCAATGTACAAAAAATCCTCAGCAATCTACACATAATATCCCATAATGACAAAGTGAAACATTTCTTTTAAAAAAATAAAAAAATGCAAATAAAAAGTTTCCAGACATTTTGCTATGAGACTCGAAATTTAACTCAGGTTGATCATGTTTCCATTGATCATCCTTGATATGTTTCTAAAACTTGACTGGAGTCCACCTGTGATAAATTCAATTGATTGGACATCATTTGGAAAGGCACACACCTGTCTATATAAGGTCCCACAGTTGACACAGCATGTCAAAGCAAAAACCAAGCCATGAGATCGAATGAATTGTCCATAGACCTCCGAGACAGGATTGTGTCGAGGCTCAGATCTGGGGAAGGGTACCCAAATATTTCAGCATCATTGAAGGTCCCCAAGAACACAGTGACCTTCATCATTCTTCAATGGAAGAAGAGTGGAACCACCAAGACGCTTCCTAGAGCTGGCCACCCGGCCAACTGAGCAACGGGAGAGAAGGGTCTTGGTCAGGGAGGTGACCAAGAATCCGATGGTCACTCTGACAGAGCTCTAGAGTTCCTCTGTAGAGATGAGACAAAACCTTCCAGAAGAACAACCATCTCTGCAGCACTCCACCAATCAGTCCTTTACGGTAGAGTGGCCAAACGGAAGCTGCTTCTCAATAAAAGGCTCATGACAGCCCGCTTAGAGTGTACCAAAAGGCACCTAAAGACTCTAAGACCATGAGAAACCATATTCCCGATTGATGAAACCAAGATTGAACTCCTTGGCCTGAATGAAAAGTGTCTGGAGGAAACATGGCATCATCCTTACAGTGAAGCGTGGTGGCAGCATCATGCTTTATTTTTGTTTTTTTCAGCAGCGGGGACTGGGAGACAAGTCAGGATCAAGGCAAAGATTAACGGAGCAAAGTACAGAGAGATCCTTGATGAAAACCTGCTCCAGAGTGCTCAGGACCTCAAATTGGGGTGAACTTTCATCTTCCAACAGGACAACGAGCCAAGACAATGCAGGAGTGGCTTCGGGACAAGTCTCTGAATGCAAGAGCCCAGACTTGATAAAACATCTCTGGAGAGACCTGAAAATTGTTGTGGAGCAACGCTTCCCATCCAACCTGACAGAGCTTGAGAGGATCTGAAGAGAAGAATGGGATAATCTCTCCAAATACAGGTGTTCCAGGCTGGTAGCATCATACCCAAGAAGACTCAAGGCTGTAATTGCTGCCAAAGATGCTTCAACAAATGGCTGAGTAAAGGGTATAAATACTTATGTAAATGTGATATTTGATAACATTTCTACAAACCTCTTTTTGCTTTGCCATTATGGGGTATTGTGTCACAAGAAAAAAATCAATTAAATAGATTATAGGATAAGAATAATATGTCTTAATACTTTCGAAAGACTGTATTTCACATTAGTTTGCTGATAAAAGTTGGATATAGTCTGTGTAACTTTGGAGAGGCCACTAAATTCTCACGGCCATTGTTACTTTGTCTCTAAAGGTAGGCTACCTGTGTCCCACTGTCTACATTGTATAGGCTAGTATATTGGTTTTTACATTGCAGCAATTTGGCCCATCCATATTTCTGCAGGCCAACCCACCAAAAGATTTCTGCCTACAACCTGACTGGGAGGCCATCAAACTCTTGTGGCCATTGCACCTATGTCTCTTATGTGTCTGTCCCACTGTTTACATTGTGGGTGTGTTTCACACCTCTATGTGAGGCACACTCCAGACAGTGCACAAATAAACTTATTCATTATAATGACCTCACCTCTCTCGCCTGGCCAGTTGTGAAGGGCCAGGTTACAATCCACCCGGCTTGCTATGAAGGAGTCCTACATTAACATAGTTTGTCTCTGAGAGAGTGCTGTGAGATGGTGTGCTAATAGTCACAAGCAGGGAATTAGTAACAACGTTTAGGCTGAGTGTTATCTTTTAGTATGTGCATGTTGCCGGAAGCTAGGTGTATGTCGCATGTCACTACTTCACTTGAACTTATTTTTTTAATTATCAAAATGCATTTTTTTGGCATTTTGGGAAGTTTCATGAATGAACTACAAACGAACTACAAAAGTTTCGCTAATTTTCTCAACAACATTAATGCCCTGAATTTAGCAGACGCTATTGAAAGATCAGTTGGAAAAAGTTGTGATGGGCTACTTTCTGCACACGCCACGGTCAGTATGAACTGGAGAGACTTGACACAACGCTGACCAAACAAAATGTAGGTACAAACAAAACGGAGTTAAATGGTTCCAGTCTACTGTGAAAGTTCATCCATGTATACGAATTTTCAGATATGATAAGATTCAAATTTGGTTAGAGAATAGTTTTCATTGCAAGTTACTGTGTATTGTTAGCTATACTACACCTATGAAAATCCATTTGTGTTGGTATAAATATGAGTTTGGACTATGCCTGTTCATTGTTTAGCTAGCTAGCTTTATGTCTGAAAACAAAAGACTCCACAGATTCAAGTTAGCTAGGTGTGTCTGTGGGTAGTTACGGCTGTGAATTGTATTTCATGAACATGTGTACATGTCTAGACAATAGTGACTCATCCACTTAGCTAGATGTGGCTGGGGGGGGTGGTTATAGCATTTATTTCACATGACCCATCAATTTAGACAACTGTGTCTGGCTAAGCATCATCTAATAATTATAAAATATTTTTATCTGGACACTTTCTGTTTTTGATATTTCCACTGCAAATTTGCAAGTAATCATTTCACAGTACCATTTATACCTTCTGTATCCTGTGCATGTGACAAATAAACTTAGATTGTATTTGATATAGTGTTTGTTTACCAGAGATGGTAATGTTAAGAACAACATGACTTGCACCAAAGTCAGATTAGGACATCGGCCAAGGACTAGATAAAGTGTATTTTTAACTGGACTTTTTCCTTATTGTAGGTTACTAATTTTATCATCTTTAGTCTTGAAATCTTTGGTTGTTTACTACGCTACTCACTCTGTTTAGCACATGGCCTCACATGTGAATCATTTAACCTCTTGAAGCTCGGGGGCACTATTTTTATGTTTGGAAAAATAACGTTCCCAAAGTAAACTGCCTATTTCTCAGGACCAGATGCTAGAATATGCATATAATTGACAGATTAGGATAGAAAACACTATAAAGTTTCCAAAACTGTCAAAATATTGTCTGTGAGTATAACAGAACTGGGATATCCTTCCATTTAAAGGGATATCAAGCAACCTTTTTCTATGGTTCCCTTAAGGTGTCATCAGTCTTTAGACATAGTTTCAGGCTTTTATTTTGAAAAACGAGCGAGAAAGATCACATTGCGTAAGTGGATATGTTGGGGCTCTCGGAGTGAGTTTTGCGCAACAGAGTAAAGCGGCCATTGCTTCTCGCTGTCCTATTGAAAAATCGACACTCCCGGTTGATATATTATCAAATATATATTTTAAAAACAACCTGAGGATTGATTATAAAAAACATTTGACATGTTTCTGTGGACATTATGGATATTATTTGGAATTTTCGTCTGCATTGTCGTGACCGCTCTTTCCATAAAATAATCTTTATGGAACAAAAGGAACATTTGTTGTGTAACTGGGAGTCTTGTGAGTGAAAACATCCGAAGATCATCAAAGGTAAACTTTGATTGCTTTTCTGATTTTCATGACCAAGCTACCTGATGCTAAGTGTACTTAATGTTCTGTCATGCGATCGATAAACTTACACAAACGATTGGATTGCTTTCGCTGTAAAGCATCATTTAAAAATCTGAGACGACAGGTGGATTAACAAAAGGCTAAACTGTGTTTTGCAATATTGCACTTGTGATTTCATGAATATTAATATTTTTTTGTAATATTATATGACTGTGGCGCTATGCTATTCAGCGGTTGCTGATGACAATTATCCCGCTTAACCTCTTGGTGTTAGGGGGCGCTATTTTAATTTTTGGATGAAAAACGTTCCCGTTTTAAACAAGATATTTTGTCACGAAAAGATGCTCGACTATGCATATAATTGATAGCTTTGGATAGAAAACACTCTGACGTTTCCAAAACTGCAAAGATATTGTCTGTGAGTGCAAGAGAACTGATGTTACAGGCGAAACACAGATAAAAATCCAACCAGGAAGTGCCGCATTTTTTGAAACCACCTCATGCCAATGACTCCTTATATGGCTGTGAATGAGCTACGAATGAGCTTACGTTTTCTACGTATTCCCCAAGGTGTCTACGTCTTTTTGCGCATTTCTGTTGAAGAATAGCCGTAAGGGACCATATTTAGCAAGTGGTCACATGGTGTCTCCCGCAGAAAATCTTGCGTAAAATACTGAGGTAGCCATTTTTCCAATCGCTTCTTATGAGAAAACAATTGCCTCGACGGATATATTATCGAATTTATATGTTAAAAAACATTGAGGATTGATCCTAAACAACGTTTCCCGTGTTTCTGTCGATATTATGGACCTAATTTGGAAAAACTTTCGGCGTTGTAGTGGGAGCATTTTCCGGTCGATTTCCCAGCCAAGCACGATGAACAAACGGGAGCTATTTCGCCTACAAAAATAATATTTTTGGAAAAAAGGAACATTTGCTATCTAACTGGGAGTCTCCTGAGTGAAAACATCCGAAGTTCTTCAAAGGCAAATTATTGAATTTGGTTGCTTTTCTTATTTTCGTGAAAATGTTGCCTGCTGCCAGCAGAGCCTAGCATAGCATTATGCCATGATAAACTTACACAAATGCTTGTCTAGCGTTGGCTGTAACGCATATTTTGAAAATCTGAGATGACAGTGTGATTAACAAAAGGCTAAGCTTGTGTTTGAATATATTTCATTTGCGATTTTCATGAATAGGAAAAGTTTCTCGTGGTATTTATGTCCGCTCCGTTATGCTAATTCATTTGAGGCTATGATTACGCTCCCGGATCCGGGATTGCTAGTCGCAAGAATTAAGAGATGGGTAGTGTCAAGAAGTTAAGAGCTGGGTGGGGCTAAAGTTTAAGAGGGTATGAACGATGCTGAATGGGTGTAGACAAAGAAGTGCTCTCCAGTAGGTGCACCAAACATTCAAGGGACATTTACTCAAAAGTGGGGTTACAAGTTTATCAATGTTCAAAGTAGAATTACTTTCCCGTTGTTTCTCACCTGCAATGTATGATATACCAGTTTTTAGCTCTGAGTCTCTACTTTTATCCAATGTAAAAAAAACAAGATTTCCAAATTTGCTACATAGGACCGAATACAGGTGGTGGGTCACATATTGCACAGTACATTACAGCTATGTAGTTTTGTAAAATTAGTCAACTTTAATGATGTGTATCTGGCAAAAATATTGGTCCCTTTCTATACCTTTATTGCATTGCCCACAGAGAAGAGGATAATGTTTGGGAGCAAACCATCCCCCAGTAAGCGCCCCCTCCGGTCAAGATCTTCACCCTCCCAGGCCAGATCCACAACCCACACTGCTGTCTCTAATGCTGTCTCTACTGATGGTTCAAGCTCTATCCCTCCACAAAGGCCTCACTCCTCTTCCACTACCCCCACTGCAGGCCCTGGCTCCACTCCCCTCAAAGCCAGTTCATCTAGAGTTGCGAGGGCAGGGGGGACAACTAGGCCTCAACAGAGAAGAGAGAGAAACAGAGGTAGGGGCACTGGAAGTAGTCTGCATCCAGCAGAGAGGAGACTTGTTTGATCACGATGCCACAGACATGCGTGCACGCACAGACACACAAATGCCCACGCGTATTGCAATCTTTCAAGCATGAATACACACTTCAGAAATGTTCAATTTCTGTTTGCACTGAGCGAATGTCACTATTACAGCTGGCTTATTGTGCAGAACTAAAATGCAACATTTCAACACCATGACCACAGTCAAGAGCACCAAACAATGGTTTCCTTTCTGGTCATAACAAATTGACATTTTCAGAGACAATCAACCTTTCTCCTTGAAGGTTTTTCTTTGTTCCTTTATGACACTTTACTTCTTTATTTGATTCATTATGTGATAAATGGGTGCTCAGTCAATCTGTTTCACATTAATATTCACATAACAAAGATCTAGGTTATCTGTTATGGCGCCATTAAAACGGTACTATAGAGGCGTTGTTAACATTGTATACTGCATCGGTGCCACATTGGACTACACTATTCCTTAGATCGATACAAGTCCCCATTATGAGAGGAATAAAGGTGTAGATCTTTACGAGTCCAGGGTGGTAAGTATATATTGCTGTTAAGGCTAGGTAGGCCATTTGATTTAACAGTGCCTACAATCTCAGGGTAGTGATTATTAGGAATGCTTGTTTTACTGGGGTACTATATATGGCTGTTCAGAGCCTGCTGACACATCTATAAACTAGACATCACACACATATAAAGACACACACACACACACACACACACACACACACACACACACACACACACACACACACACACACACACACACACACACACACACACACACACACACACACACACACACACACACACACACACACACACACACACACACACACACACACACACACACACACACACACATACACACACACACACACACCTCTTTCGCCATCTGGCTTGGATCCTTAGTCGAATACTCCATTCACTGTGCCTTCAACCGGCCTCCGTCGGGCGTCGGAGCAGGCGCTTCTACTAGCCCCGGGCTACTAACTTTAAACGCTGCGTCACCCGCATGATAGCGTCGTAGCGACTACTCCGCGGCTTCCCTGTTCCATATATTGCTGTCCCCTGGACCCTTTGATAACTTGGCTACACAGCTGATGCCCGCTGGACTGTCCATTAATCACGGTACTCCATTCTATTTTAGTTTTGTTTATTTATTTATTTCGTTTATCTTTCGGCCCCAGCAGTAAAATCAGGCCCTGTGTGTCGTTAACCGACCCTCTCTGCCCAGTCATCGCCATTTTACCTGTTGTTGTTTTAGCTGATTAGCTGTTGTTGTCTTAGTTAGCTTTCCAAATCAACACCTGTGATTACTTTATGCCTCGCTGTATGTCTCTATCATATGTCAATATGCCTTGTATACTGTTGTTTAGGTTAGTTATCATTGTTTTAGTTTACTGAGGAGCCCCTAGTTCCACTCATTATACCTCTGATACCTCCTTTGTCCCACCTCCCACACATGCGGTGACCTCACCCATTATAACCAGCTAATCCACAGGTACAACCTCTCTTATCATCACTCAGTACCTGGGCTTACCTCCGCTGTACCCGCACCCCACCATACTCCTGTCTGCACATTATGCCCTGAATCTACTCTACCAAGCCCAAAAATCTGCTCCTTTTATTCTTTGTCCACAACGCTCTAGGCGACCAGTTTTGATAGCCTTTAGCCGTACCCTCATCCTACTCCTCCTCTGTTCCTCGGGTGATGTGGAGGTAAACCCAGGCCCTGCATGTCTCCAGGCACCCTCATTTGTTGACTTCTGTGATCGAAAAAGCCTTGGTTTCATGCATGTCAACATCAGAAGCCTTCTCCCTAACTTTGTTTTAGTCACTGCTTTAGCACATTCTGCCAACCCTGATGTCCTTGACGTGTCTGAATCCTGGCTTAGAGAGGCCACAAACAATTCTGAGATTTCCATACCCAGCTACAACATTGTCCATCAAGATAGAACTGCCAAACGGGGAGGAGTTGCAATCTACTGCAGAGATAGCCTGCAAAGTTCTGTCATACTTTCCAGGTCTATACCCAAACAGTTTGAACTTCTAATTTGAAAAATGAACCTCTCCAGAAATAAGTCTCTCACTGTTATCGACCCCCCTCTGCTCCCACCTATGCCCTGGACACCATTTGTGAATTGATCTCCCCCATCTTCAGAGTTTGTTCTGTTAGGTGACCTAAACTGGGATATGCTTAACACCCCGGCAGTCCTACAATCTGCGCTAGATGCCCTTAATCTCACACAAATCATCAAGGAACCCACCATGTACTATCCTAAATCCGTTAACATGGGCACCCTCATAGACATTATCCTGACCAACTTGCCCTCCAAATACACCTCCGCTGTTTTCAATCAGAATCTCAGCGATTACTGCCTCATTGCCTGTATCTGCTATGGGTCAAACGACCACCACTCATCACTGTCAAACGCTCCCTAAAACACTTCTGCAAGCAGGCCTTTCGAATCGACCTGGCCCGGGTATCCTGGAAGGATATTAACCTCATCCCGTCAGTCGAGGATGTCTGGTCATTCTTTAAAAGTAATTTCCTCACCATCTTAGATAAGCATGCAGGAAGCAATACACACAATCAGTTAGGAAAGCAAAGGCTAGCGTTTTGAATCAGATATTTGCATCCTGTAGCTCTAACTCCAAAAAGTTTTGGGACACTGTAAAGTCCATGGAGAACAAGAGCACCTCCTCCCAGCTGCCCACTGCACTGAGGCTAGGTAACACGGTCACCACCGATAAATCCATGATAATCAAACATTTCAATAAGCATTTCTCAACGGCTGGCCATTCCTTCCTCCTGGCTACTCCAACCCCGGGCCACCAGCTCCGCCTTACTCGCCCAAGCCTCCCCAGCTTCTCCTTCACCCAAATCCAGACAGCATATGTTCTGAAAGAGCTGCAAAACCTGGACCTGTACAAATCTGCTGGGCTAGACAATCTGGACCATCTCTTTCTAAAACTATCCGCCGCCATTGTTGCAACCCCTATTACCAGCCTGTTCAACCTCTCGTTCGTATCGTCTGAGATCCCTAAAGATTGGAAAGCTGCCGCAGTCATCCCCCTCTTCAAAGAGGGTGACACCCTAGACCCAAACTGTTACAGACCTATATCCATCCTGCCCTGCCTATCTAAGGTCTTCGAAAGCCAAGTTAATAAACAGATCACTGACCATTTCGAATCCCACCGTACCTTCTCCGCTGTGCAATCCGGCTGCCGAGCCGACGGGTGCACCTCAGCCACGCTCAAGGTACTAAACGTTATCATAACCACCATCGATAATAGACAGTACTGTGCAGGCGTCTTCATCGACCTGGCCAAGGCTTTCGACACTGTCAATCACCGTATTCTTATAGGCAGACTCAATAGCCTTGGTTTTTCGAATGACTGCCTCGCCTGGTTCACCAACTACTTTGCAGACAGAGTTCAGTGTGTCAAATCGGAGGGCATTATCAATGATGTCGCTCTTGCTGCAGGCGATTCCCTGATCCACCTCTACGCAGACGACACCATTCTGTATACTTCTGGCCCTTCCTTGGACACTGTGCTAACTAACCTGCAAATGAGCTTAAATGCCATACAACACTCCTTCTGCTTTTCAACCGTTCGCTGCCCTCACCCACCAGCCCGACTAGCATCACCACCCTGGACGGTTCCGACCTATGTGGACAACTATACATACCTAGGTGTCTGGCTAGACTGTAAACTCTCCTTCCAGACTCATATTAAACATCTCCAATCAAAAAGTAAAATCTAGAATCAGCTTTCTATTTAGCAACAAAGCCTTCTTCACTCAGGCCGCCAAACTTACCCTCGTAAAACTGACTATCCTACCGATCCTCGCCTTCGTCGATGTCATCTACAAAATAGCTTCCAACACTCTACTCAGAAAACTGGATGCAGTCTATCACAGTGCCATCCATTTTGTTACCAAATCACCTTATACCAACCACCACTGCGACCTAAATGCTCTAGTCGGTTGGCCCTCGCTACATATTCGTTGCCAGACCCACTGGCTCCAGGTCATCTATAAGTCTATGCTAGGTAAAGCTCCGCCTTATCTCAGTTCACTGGTCACAATGGCAACACCCACCCGTAGCACACGTTCCAGCAGGTATATCTCACTGATCATCCCCAAAGCCAACACCTACTTTGGCCGCCTTTCTTCCCAGTTCTCTGCTGCCAGTGACTGGAACGAATTGCAAAAATCGCTGAAGTTGGAGACTTTAATCTCCCTCACCAACTTTAAACATCAACTATCTGAGCAGCTAACCGATGTACATAGTCCATCTGTAAATAGCCCACCCAATCTATCTACCTCATCCCCATACTGTTTTTATTTTATTTACTTTTCTGCTGTTTTGCACACCAGTATCTCTACTTGCACATCATCATCTGCTCATTTATCACTCCAGTGTTAATCTTCTAAATTGTTCACTTCTATTTATTGCCTACCTCCTCATGCCTTTTGCACACACTGTATATAGACTTTTTTCCTACTGTGTCATTGATTTGTTTATTGTGTTATTGGCTTGTTTATCGTTTACTCCATGTGTAACTCTGTGTTGTTGTCTGTGTCACACTGCTTTGATTTATCATGGCCAGGTCGCAGTTGCAAATGAGAACTTGTTCTCAACTAGCCTACCTGGTTAAATAAAGGTGAAATAAATAAAATAAAACACACACACACACACACACACACACACACACACACACACACACACACACACACACACACACACACACACACACACACACACACACACACACACACACACACACACACACACACACACACACACACACACACACACTTGACTAAGCCACAAAGTGCTTTTCCTCTATCGTGCTCCCGGTCTTAATCTGTGGTGCCACAGTGGCATGGCAGCCCTGTTGAGCCTGCTTGATTTCCCTAAACATCCCTAATCGGTCATCTGTATGGGAGGATAAATCCCAGATTAGCTGGAACCAGGCAGCAGCTCTCTGACACTAGGCTAGTCCCAACTAGCCTTGTGATGATTGGCTATAGCGAGTCAGAAGTTTCCTTTATGGTTGGCTACCGACAGCAAGGAGCCAGGACGAGCTTGCAGAGGATGGTGTAGCTATCTGGCAACCCTTGGAAGATTGGGTGTCGCTGGCCAACAAACTCTCGGGTGATTAGCTGATGTGAATCTGGAGCTAACTGATCGTCCTATCAATGCCCACGGTGCAAGCTGGCTGCTGGGGTTGCCTGCTGGCAGGCTTAAATTTGGCTATCCATAACCATCCTTTCCATTAGGGAGCTGTGGAGCTGTGTGTGTGTGTTTATTTGTGCGTGCATGTGCACTATCCATAACCCTTGCGTTGGAGAACTGTGCTGCCAAGCCCAGCCAGCGGGCCCTAACACCTCATTCGTGCCCAGGAATAGATGGGTTTACAGGGTTCTCTCACCATGCTAGGCCCCTGGATATGCCTGGTGCTGTAAGACTAATACCACTAACATGTACTGGGGAAATGTCACGCTGGGCTGTGATTAGTTAGGCTATCAGAATTATACAGGAGTAGTTGAGGGGATTGAGATGTACTGCTACACATGACATGGTCTTCTCTAGAAGGACTGGAATTTTCTCAGATTGACATGTACATTGGGCTCTGCAATGCTGATTATTGTGTTGATGATATGAGACCTTGGTGGGTTTAGGGATGACATAATTTCAGAATCCACAACGTGTATATGTGACACTATGAATGAGACCAATGAAACACCTTCATTATATTGTAAGTGGCTTCTGACTGAACAAGATTGGTTAACAGTTAAACAATTCCATGATAACAATAAAACAATCATTGGTTACAACTCACAGCCTCCTCTGCCTCTTGTCACTCAGAACAATTAGCAAGTGTATTCATATTGGATGTTCATTCTCTCTCTATTTGTCATCTAATTAACACTAACGAGGTGTTGACACTAAGACTCACTCACTATAGAAGCGAACAAGAGAGTGGATTCAGCAAACCCACAGAACACACAGCCACCATTTTGTTTGGCTGTTGACAGAGTCAATATTTAGCTTCCATTGCCAAGCTCCATAGAGGCATTGAGGCTGAGTTCCATTCCCTGTTTTAAGATAATCAGTCTTCAGAGTTAGTATGGCTAAACATAATGAGATTAGATATATTCTATTATTTGCATACCACTTTTATCTTTGTCACATTGTGATTAAGCTGTGTGGTGGAGATGGCCTACTTTCCCAAAGCACATTTCTCCCCATAGAGTTTCATAGGACTCCTATTGTCTATTAATTTACTGCCTTGCAGTTATGTATTTATCATTGTCATTTTCTGAGCCTTCAACTTGAATTCACATCACAGTTTCAGGTTAATGCTGCATGCATTCAAGTTGGAAACTCGGATAAATCTACTTGTAAACTGGGAACAACGAGTTCAAATGCTTTAAACTCGCTGAGAACGCTGATTGGCTAATGGCAAACAAGCTGCATCAACAATAAATGAAAAGTATAGCAATCATACTTGCAAATACATTATAGTTTTCAAAAAAACATATTAATAATATAATTTTTTTGAACAATAATTTGTTGTTGCATTTAGATCTGTATATCTGTTGCATGTAGATCTGTCTGTGGAAAGGGTTATGCATGGAACTCAAGAAGATTCTACCTGAAACCAAAAAAGTTTCTCCATCTCGGAAATCTCAAACTCAGACCAGAAGCAAAATGCCGGAAGATTGGTACATTATGGGAATCAACCCGTCCATCTAGAGAGACTACTCATGGGCAGGCTGGTCAGAGCTTGGTTGACCCCATCTGTGGACCTTTTTAGGTTTTTATTCGTAAAAACAAATATATGAATAGTTTTGCCAACTTTCATTTTGTAGCACCTATAATTCAAAAAATGTACACCTGATTTTGGCCAGGAAACCCTCCTGATCCCAATATCACTACTGATAGTGAAGTGATTTGTGTCAAGCATGCTAGTGGCCCTGGTTACATGCCTTTTGGACTGCGGCTGGGAGGAATGCAATACAATAAGTAGACATTCACACTAATGTACTGTATCTGTTAAATGGTAACAATCAGCAACACAATCTCCCTAGCACTCTCACATTCAACACCACTACACTTAGTCTAACTGTTGAACTCATTGTTTAATACTGGACTAACTTAAATGATACTTAATGACTGTTATCCATGTCTGGATGGCTAGCTACAGTAGCCTGGAAATATGCCCACAACCCCGTCAGACTTGACACAGTCAGACCTATAAATAAATACAGTATGCTTGTTCAGGATCCTCAGCATTTCACTCCATCACTGCAAAATCTGAATGTGTTAATTTGTGAATACACAGAACATTACAGATAGCCACTAATTGAGGTTCTTAGAGAAAAAAAACATGGCTAAGATGGATTGATCCATCTAAGGAAGCCTGCCTGTCACAACCAATGTAAAGCAAACACATGAGCTCCAAATGGAAATTAGACACGAACAACCACACAAATGCGATGCAAAAGTCTATTTAGAAGGCAAATTCTCTGGCTTTAAGATGATCAAGCCTGCAAATGAACTTGACAGATCTGAACTTGACAGACATTTTAATGTGGAAATTACAAACTTTAGAAGCCTTTTTAAACCTTGGATACACTACAAGTTTGCATTTCCTGCTGAGCAGGAAAATTCTCAGCAAAACAAAGAGTGATCAAATTAAAATCCTACAACTGTACCCTGCTTTACGTATGGTCAGTCTGCTGTGAAGCTCTTTAAAATCCTATTACAGGAGGACTTTCTCTCTCTGGATATCATCCTCTGAAGCATCGTGATTATGTAGCATCAAAGCTCTATCTGAGAGAATAGCATCTGTATGCATGCTGATTGTTTTTACCCTAAAACTCACAGTGCTGTAAACATGATTAATGTTTAACATGTTGGTTGGCTAGTTTCTCTTTAGAAGAGAAAGAGGAAGAGAGCCTTGGGATCAGTGAAGCTGAATATGCTGTCAACGTTTCGAAAGCCATCTGAATATTTATTGGCTGATTTTATTGTATGGAAGTGTGTGTGTGCTGAAACATTCCAATCACAAGGGCAATAAAACAATGACTTCATATTTAATATGTAGTGCTGAGAGGAAAAACATCAACAAGAGAAAGGCGCAGTTGGATGACAGAGTTGCAGTCCCATAAAGTCCCATTTTCTCCAGGGATGCTGAAAGGCAAGCGTTCCACTAAACAAGCCATTTCACAACTCCATGACCCTGCTGAGAAATTTGGATATTCACTTGGTCTCATCTGCCCAGCTTTTTTCTCATTTGGTCTCATCTGCAAAACTATTTTAACACTAGAACTGCCATAGGCCAAAAAACAATGTCCTGCTCCTTCCCTGACTTTTCCACTGCTCATTTGTAATAATTTTGAAATCACAAACAGAAAACTGTTTAGAGCCGTTGTACCTGTTTTTTTCCCACGCCTATTCCCAACTTAACCCACCAAGACAATGTGCTGTAGGATGTTGGTACCCAGCCAGGCGCTGACGCGTCTCTCTCTCTCCTCACTGAATGAATGAATGACAAATGGATGAATGGGCGATAATTGTGAACGTTACTTCACAATCGTATTTAAATTAGGCCTACCTGAACGATAAGGAGGGTGATTTAATTTAGAACAACGAGTGTAATGATGAGTTTGTTATGCTCATTTATCAGCATTGGCACTCATGTTAATAATTTCACCGCACGCCTTGCGGGTTGATAGCATTCTCATTTACGTTTTACTTTAAGTTGTTACGGGCCTGTTTTGTTTACTATAATGCTATTACTAATCACATTCATTGTAAGGGAAACCAAAACATATGCTGCAGAATGCCTTTAGAACAATGCAAAACATATAATTAACTCTATCCAAGTTGATTAGCTAGGGGAAACAAATGATAGCCATAGCCAGCTAGCTAACATGGCATCCATCTTTGTTTGAGCCAGGTGTTTGAGTAGGCTAAACTAGCTAGCTGCATTCGATAGCTAAGTAATTGAAAATGAAAGTGGAACAAAAATACAACAAGATATATAGATAGCTCTTTCTTTCTCTCTCTCTCCTCTTTCATTTTTGAATGAAATAATGTGTTCAAAACTGTTAAGCTATTGTCTTTTTCTATCTTTTGTGTCAACTACTCACCACATTTTATGCACTGCAGTGCTAGCTAGCTGTAGCTTATGCTTTCAGTACTACAAAATATTAATTATTTGATACTTTGATTGGGTGGACAACATGTCAGTTCATGCTGCGAGAGCTCTGACAGGTTGGAGGATGCCCTCCAGAAGTTGTCATAATTACTGTGTAAGTCTATGGAAGAGGATGATAACCATGAGTCTCCTAGGTTTTATATTGGAGTCAATGTACCCAGAGGAGGACAGAAACTAGCTGTCCTCTGGCGACACCATGATCTTACCCTACAGAGTGCTGTTGAGGCTACTGTAGACCTTCATAGTAAAACAGTGTTTTAATACATTATTTGTTGACGTGAATATATTTTGTATAGTTTTATTCGAAAAAGGATAACTTTTTTAACTTTCACTATTTTTATGTAATTCAAATCAAATGTATTTATAAAGCCCTTCTTACATCAGCTGATATCTCAAAGTGCTGTACAGAAACCCAGCCTAAAACCCCAAACAGCAAGCAATGCAGGTGTAGAAGCAGGAAAATGGTCCTTCCCTTCCACCTGTGAGGAGCCTCCACTGTCATTATAATCCCACCCTGGTCATGGGCCTTAGCCACGTGAAAATATGTAGAATTGCACGAAATTAGCTTTAAAACAAGTTTTTTTTATGTAGGGTACCCCCAGACCTAGGGGTGGAGCCAATGAGCCAATGAGAAATAGGAAATCTCACTCTAAGCTATCTTCAAAAGTTGGCAGCTCTGTAAAATTATACAAATTCTAGACACCATGCCTAGTCATGGTTTATGTACATGGTCTGGCAATCAGTAAATGTACATTTAAAAGTGAACCCAGACCTTTATTTGTCCAGTTTCAACTGAAATTGTCCATCATGAACTGCACTAGCTAGCTAGCTTAGCTTGTCACTAACTTGGAAAAACATGGTTGGCACATTTAGGCTAGCTAGCTAAATTGTACAGCCAGCATTCTATCTATATCGACGCTGTTACAATTGCCAAACGTTCGGATAAACAAATGATTTATGAAACCATTGTGATGTTTGACAGGATTGGATGTTGCATGCAATTTCAATTGCCTTTGAATTTCTTTGTGTATCAACAAAGTTGCTAAAGATGATGTCACTGGCAACTTGGATCTGCAACAGAAATTGTGACCAAATTGCTTCTTGTGACACATCTCTTCATACGGCTTCCTGGACAGACTTTAACTGTGGTATAATACATTGAACATGTCCGGCATAGCTTTCTTGTGACCTGAGAGGGTTGTGACCTGTAGTGTGTCTGGTCTATTGAGAGGTGGTCTGCACTGCGTTCAGTGGCCCCTGATCTGTGATGTCAGGTTTAAACAGATAGCCGACCATATAACCACCACCACCGTCTGTCTCCCTGTCTGTCTGCTTCAACACATAGCTCACGCCCACTGTCTACACACCGTAATAACCAGCCATATGAAATAAACACCGGACTGTGTCCCAAATGGCACCCTATTAACTATGTAGTGCACTACTTTGACAAAAAGTAGTGCAAGTAGTGGACTACATAGGGAATAGGATGCCATTTGGGATGCATGCAGTCCAGCACTTGAGACATGTCAGAGGTTAAGACCTTCTGCAGAATGAACCCTCTACACTCAGGGGGAGTAAAACAGAATAAAACAGAAATGTCAAATGGCCTCTTTCCCTCCTCACTTTGCCAGAAGTCATGTGAGGTACAAATACAAAGAGGAAATATTTGTGTTGTAATACAGGCTGAATAGATAAACCAACCAGCCTCCTTACTGAACCAGGGAATCAAAGCCCTTTTAACACACGAACGACTTGGCCTCGATGGACCCCCCTTCAGGCTAATGAGCAATCATTCTGACTGCACAGACTGGTCTCATAGACTAGACGTAACATAGTAAAACTAAATCCAGGATACGCAAAATATTATGATAAGTTACTTTTGGTTACATAAGATATAAGGTTACTTAATTAACCATTTACTGCAGTGGGCTAAATCACAATCACACAGAGTGATTATTGGTAGTCTTTAACAAAACTACTTTGAAACAAAAGTATACGACCTCATACATGGTTATGGACTCAAAAAAAGAATAAACCTGTACCGTGTCAGATTTTGAGTTGAAATGTATTCGCATCCCTATATTACACTTTGTATACATCACAGAATCCAAAAATATAACAAAATGTTTCACATAAAAACAAATAACATCTTTAATTAATTATGAAATTATGAAAAATAGGAATAACATTCCACCCATGAGGCCAAAGTGGAGCTTTTGGTCATTAACTGCAGGAAAGGGCTACGGCAAAAACAAATGGAGGGTGGTTGGCCAGGGTGGATGGGTGGATGGGTGGGGGAACTATAGGTGGCATGTTCAAATCTCATCACGGAAAACTTCAGCATTTTAGTAAATTAGAAACTTTGCAACTACTTACTACTATTTAGATACATAGCAACTAAACTCAGCAAAAGAGAAACGTCCTCTCACTGTCAACTGTGTTTATTTTCAGCAAACTTAACATGTGTAAATATTTGTATGAACATAACAAGATTCAACATCTGAGACATAAACTGAACAAGTTCCACAGACTTGTGACTAACAGAAATGGAATAATGTGTCCCTGAACAAAGGGGGGTCAAAATCAAAAGTAACAGTCAGTATCCGGTGTGGCCACCAGCTACATTAAGTACTGTAGTGTGTCTCCTCCTCATGGACTGCACCAGATTTGCCAGTTCTTTCTTGTTACCCCACTCTTCCACCAAGGCACCTGCAAGTTCCTGGACATTTCTGGGGGTAAAGGCCCTAGCCCTCACCCTCTGATCCAACAGGTCCCAGACGTGCTAAATATTGAGATCCGGGCTCTTCGCTGGCCATGGCAGAACACTGACATTCCTGTCTTGCAGGAAATCATGCACAGAACGAGCAGTATGGCTGGTGGCATTGTCATGCTGGAGGGTCATGTCAGGATGAGCCCGCAGGAAGGGTACCACATGACGGAGGAAGATGTCTTCAATGTCACGCACAGCGTTGAGAATGCCTGTAATGACAACAAGCTCAGTCCGATGATGCTGTGACACACCGCCCCACACCATGATGGATCCTCCACCTCCAAATCGATCCCGCTCCAGAGTACAGTCCTCGGCGTAACGCTCAATCCTTCGACAATAAACGCGAATCCGACCATCACCCCTGGTGAGACAAAACCGCTACTTGTCAGTGAAGAGCACTTTTGGCCAGTCCTGTCTGGTCCAGTGACGGTGGGTTTGTGCCCATAGGCGCCGTTGTTGCCGGTGATGTCTGGTGTAGACCTGCCTTACAACAGGCCTAGAAGCCCTTAGTCCAGCCTCTCTCAGCCTATTGCGGACAGTCTGAGCACTGATGGAGGGATTGTGCATTCCTGGTGTAACTCAGGCAGTTGTTGTTGCCATCCTGTACCTGTCCAGCAGGTGTGATGTTCACATGTACTGATCCTGTGCAGGTGTTGATACCTGTGGTCTGACACTGCGAGGTCGATCAGCTGTCCATCCTGTCTCCCTGAAGCGCTGTCTTAGGGGTCTCACAGTACGGACAATGCAATTTATTGCCCTGGTCACATCTGCAGTCCTCATGCCTCCTTGCAGCATGCCTAAGGCACCTTCACACAGATGAGCATGGACCCTGGGCATCTTTCTTTTGGTGTTTTTCAGAGTCAGTAGAAAGGCCTCTTTAGTGTCCTAAGTTTTCATATCTGTGGTTCAGCAGGACTCCCTAAGTGTAAGGCTCAGCAGGACTCTCTAGGTGTGGCAGACTATGCGATGGAGTTCCGCACTCTAGCAGCGGAGGGTACCAGGAATCCGGAAGCACTGTTCGACCCATTCCTGCACGGATTATCGGAGAAGGTAAAGGATGAGCTGGCAGCCTGAGAACATACCGACGGATCTTGACTCACTCATCGCTTTAACCATCCAGATCAATGGTCACCTATGGGAACGTAGGAGGGAGAGAGGTCCGATTGCGGTCCCAATCTCTCACTCAGGGATCCCACCTTGCAGCTGATCAACTCCGGAAGTCCCCAGTCTCTACGTCCCCAAGAGGATCCACGCTTACCCGAGTCCCTCCAAGAGCCTCCGGAGAATGCCGATTCACCTCTTACCAAGAGCCTCCGGAGACTGCAGGGCTAGTCTGTCTCCAGCCGAATGCGTATGCAGACTTGAGACCCAGAGTTGTCTGTGTTGCGGTACTGCCGGTCACTCTGTACCTGTCCCTTCAAGAGATCTAGCTCATTCAGGTGGGTATTAAAGATAAATGTTCTTCTCCCCTTCCTCGTCCCCCTCTCCATGCTACCCTGCTGTGGGGCGACCAGTCCAAGTCTCGGGGGCCGATGTGAGTCTCATGGACGTTACCCTGGCGTCCGAGCTTGGCATCCCCACTCAACCCCTCTCCATTCCCACGGGTGTTAGAGCACTGGACGGGTGCTCTAGAGGCCGGGTTACCCACCAGACCACCCCCGTCAACCTACGATTGTCAGGGAACCACAGTGAGATGATCCACTTCCTGCTGGTTGAGTCTCCACAGGTTCCTGTGGTATTGGGATTCTCTTGGCTCCAGTGACACAATCACTCCATTGACTGGGCTACTGGTGCCATCGTGGGCTGGAGCCCGTCCTGCCACACTCATTGCCTGAAGTCAGCTCTGCCTTCCCCGGGACGTCTTTCTGGGGGATTGGAAATTGTCCCGGACCTCTGCCAGCTCCGAAGAGTACCAGGACATCTGGGAGGGTTTCAGTAAGGCCCAGGCCACTTCGCTTCAGCAGCACCGACCGGTATCCAAGAAGGTCAAGCCTGAGGTGCTGGCACGCCACTATAATGCCGCAGCTACACCCCCGGATGCCAAGACCTTTCCCCCGCTCCAAGACATTAGCTCCTCTGCTGTTCATCCTCCTTTGCCCCGTACCCTCTGTATTTTTCCTACCTTTTCTGAGTCAAATCCATGTCTGACTGCCCCTTGACTTCTGTTTCTAGGCTCATCCCCCCCGTGTCATTGATGGCCAGCCAGCGTACACGGTGCAATGCCTCCTATGTGTTCGACCATGGGGCAGGGGTTTCTTGTACCTGGTTGACTGGGAGGGTTATGGCCCGGAGGAGAGGTGCTGGGTTCCCGCTAAAGACATCTTGGAATCGGCCTTCATCGCCGACTTTCACTGCCTGCACCCCAGTCAACCAGTTTTCCGCCCAGGTGGAATGCCAGGCGGCGTCCCTAGAAGGGGGTGGTACTGTCAAGCCCAGATCTGTTTCACCTGTCCTTGTCTCCACCCCCTCCAGGTGTCGCCCTTCTTCACCACTTACCCTCTGGGTATTTATACCTGTGTTTTCTGTCTGTCTGTCTGGGCCAGTTCGTCTTGTTTGTCAAAGCTTACCAGCGTTTGTTCCTGTCAGCTCCTGTCTTTTCCCAGCCATTCCTTTTCTCATCCTCCTGGTTTTTGACCATTGCCAATCCTGACCCTGTACCCGCCCGTCTGACCACTCTGCCCGTCCTGACCCTGTACCTGCCCGTCTGACCACTCTGCCTGTCCTGACCCTGTACCTGCCCGTCTGACCACTCTGCCTGTCCCGGACCCTGAGCCTGCCTGCCACTCATTTTATAATGTTTTTTAGAGAAGGAGGGGCAATGGTGGAAAACCGTAAAAAAATGACATGCCCTCCTAAAACTGGTTATAACTCCAGTTATGTTTGTGATATTAAGATTCTAACAACGACAGTGTTATATAGACTTATTTAGGAAAAGTCAAGTACGGAGAGGGGCATTACTTTAAAAATGGCAGAGTAAAACCTTTATTCATGTGCAGTCCAATTGACTGCTTTAGCGGTTCTAGTGTTAATGCACAAGGGGAGAATATAAAAGTGATTCAGTAAGACACTGTACTTTCCTGGGCAGATCTAGAGCCGCAGAGCTGTGCCAGGCTGAGCAGAGCGGCTCTGTTTGATATTACAATCTGTGATGTTTGTCTGCTTCCAACGGCTCTCAGTAGTCAAACCTTATGTGCCACTTGTGCGTGAGACGGAAGGAGTCAGAAAAACAAGTGAATTCTGTATATAATCTAAATGATAAAGAATAACAGAGGAGTAGAAGAGAGGATAACAGACAGCCTTTGTTGAGAGAGATTGAGGAAGTACAAACACTAGCATGTGCTATTATTAATACTATTATCAGCTAGCTTTCACAGAGACTCACTAACAGTGACACAGCTTGTCCCTTCTCTAACTTCGACACTCCGACTGACTTTGCTACGGCAAAGTAGCTGAGAGACAGTAGCTGAGAGAGACTAGGACAAGCAGTCGACATGGTACCTAGCTGTTGTCAACGGCTTGTCAAAACTCATCCATACCGTCTCTATGCATTGTGCTCCCTGACCTCGCTATCGAGCCCGACACTCTGTTAAATCTAGATAATATTTTTTTTTTTTATGCCAAAGCAAGATGGGGAGATACTGTGTGATGATGCAACACATCTGATGATTCGCAAATACAGTTAATATAGTGAATACAGTTAATATAGTGAATATAGTTAATATAGTGAATATAGTTAATACAGTTAACATAGTGAACAAAAGTGAATATAGTTAATATAGTGAATACAGTTAATATAGTGAATATAGTGAATATAGTTAATATAGTGAATACAGTTAATATAGTGAATATAGTGAATATAGTTAATATAGTGAATACAGTTAATATAGTGAATATAGTTAATATAGTGAATATAGTTAATATAGTGAATACAGTCAATACAGTTAATATAGTGAATATAGTTAATATAGTGAATATAGTTAATATAGTGAATACAGTTAATATAGTGAATATAGTGAATATAGTTAATATAGTTAATATAGTGAATATAATTAATATAGTGAATACAGTCAATACAGTTACTATAATGAATATAATGAAGATGGATGAAGTGCATGTGTGTCTCATTCCTGTCCTCGAGAGCCACCGTGTCTGCAGGATTTCCGTTCCTCCTTTGCACTTGATTGATCAATTAAGGTCATTAGTGAGGAATTCCATGTGTTTTTAGTTCTTAGTCGGGCACTGATGGAACGGAAACCAGCCGACACCTTGATCCTCCAGGAGTTGAGTTTGACACCCTGAGCTCCAGTAGAACCTATAGGCTTAGGTATGTCTCTCCACAGGTTGAGTGGTTTTCCTGCAGGATAAGGTCTACCAGCCTGCCTGTCGTGTTCGGTATGCCACAAACAGAAAATACATGATTAAAGCAGTCTAAAATTGTCAGAGACTCCAGTCACCCAAATTATAGATGGTTTTCTCTGCTACCACAAGGCAAGCGGTACCGGATCGCCAAGTCTAGGACCAGAAGGCTCCTCAACAGCTTCTATTTACATTGACACCCCCCCACCCCACCCTCTTGTGCACTGCTGCTAATCGCTGTTTGTTTGTTGCCTATGCATAGTCACTTCGCCCCCATCTACATGTAACAGTGGCTGTCGAGAGTGATGGGGATCCATTATTGACACAATCAAACATGGGGGAGGCAGACGGACATTGTGGGAGGCAGACGAACATTGTGGGAGGCAGACGGACATTGTGGGAGGCAGACGAACATTGTGGGAGGCAGACGGACATTGTGGGAGGCAGACGGACATTGTGGGAGGCAGACGGACATTGTGGGAGGCAGACGAACATTGTGGGGACACAGGGCAATAACTAGGTTCTCATTTGAGAGGTGAGGGTTGGTGTTTGCTTCTCTCTTTCTTTACCCTCTCTCTCACTCTCTCCCTCTGTATGTGTCTGCTGAGAGAGAGAGAGAGAGAGAGAGAGAGAGAGAGAGAGAGAGAGAGAGAGAGAGAGAGAGAGAGAGAGAGAGAGAGAGAGAGGTTAAGATAATGAAAGAGAGAGGGATGAAAGAGGGAGAGTAGGGGGGTGAATGAACAAGATACAGTGCTTTCGGAAAGTATTCAAACCCCTTGACTTTTTCCATACTTGTTACATTAGACTTATTCTAAAATTGATTAAATACATGTTTTTCCTCAGCAATCTACACACAACACCCCATAATGACCTCTTCCCAGAGAGGTGTTTATCTCAATGAGCGATGCATTGAGAAGCCCGGTGGCTGAACCGATATCCCGAGAAAGCCATGTTTCTGTGAAACAGAGAATACTACAGTCTCTGAGGTATCTCTGGAAGGCAACCCTTGCTCGAATTTCGTCAACCTTGATGTTAAGAGACTGGACATTGGTGAGTAGTATACTCGGGAGCGGTGGGCGTTGTGCCCGTTTACGAAGCCTGACCAGAGGACCACTCCGTCTGCCCCTTCTGCGTCGCCGTTGTTTTCGGTCAGCTGCTGGGATTAGCTCCATTGTCCTGGGTGATGGTCTGAAGAGAGGATCTGCCTCGGGAAAGTCGTATTCCTGGTCTTAATGTTGGTTTTTCGACGTTGTTCTCATATGCAATAGTTCTTCCTGGCTGTATGTAACAAGATTTCCTGGAGTAAAAATGTAAGAAATAACACATAACAAAACTAAATACTACATCGTTTCCTAAGAATGCGACTATCTCTGTCGGCACCATGTTGTGTCAATGATACCTTGCTCCAGAGTGCTCAGGACCTCATACTGGGGCGAAGGTTCACCTTCCAACACAAAGCCAAGACACTGCAGGAGTGGATTCAGGACAAGTTTCTGAATGTCCTTGAGTGGCCCAGCCAGAGCCTGACTTTATCCCGATAAAACATCACTGGAGAGACCTGAAAATAGTTGTGCAGCCACGCTCCCATCCAACCTGACAGAGTTTGAGAGGATCTGCAGAGAAGAATGAGAGAAACAGGTGTGCCAAGCTTATAGCGTCATACCCAAGAAGACTATAGGTTGTAATAGCTGCCAAAGGTGCTTCAACAAAGTACTGAGTAAAGGGTCTGAATACTTATGAACATTTGAAACATTTTCCAAAAACCTGTTTTTTCCTTGTCATTATGGGGTGTCAGATAGTGTGTAGATAGATTATTTTTAAATATGGAAAAAGTGAAGGGGTCTGAATTCTTTCAGAAGGCACTGTACATACAGACCAGAGAAGAGGGAGATGGAGTGGGAGAAAGAATGATTGTGGGAATAGAGGGACATGAGAGAGAGAGAGAGATCCCTGTGCCCTGTGAGCGACTCACATAGTTTCTCCTTAAGGCATCACTCCGTCCTCCAACTCTACCCTTCCGCCCTCCCTCTCTCTATAGGTGGTCCCTCATGAGGAGGCGTACAACCCTCCACAACCTACAGGGTAGAGTATTGTGTGTGTGTGCACGGGTTTATATGAATGTGTGTGTGAGCATGCAACCATTTACTGCAGAACAACAAAGGTTGGGTACATAATTGCAGCTATAGCGATAGAATTACAGCCTTACTGTGCCACCGTAATCACACAGGACAGTGTGTGTGATATTTATGAGTGCGGCACAGTGGCATGTAATGACAGTGACAGAACAAGCAGGGTCACGCAGCTGATTTCCAATCCTTTCTCTGTCTCAATCAGTCATTCTTATAGGAGAGTAGGAAGACACATTCCTTTTGAGTATCTACCTTAATATATGAGGTTCTCATGGCATCAGCTCGTGTCCAGGGTAGACTGGACACAAACTGATCTCTGAAGTCGCCCATTATTACTGCTCATGCGCAAACGTTTTCAGCAAAATTGTTTATAAGATCTTGATCTACTGATATGATGGCAATTCTATACCAATCACTCCCATTCACAACTTCATAGCCATGCATGTTTGTTATTCCGATACAGTTTACAGAACCAAAGTCATTACCGTAATTGTTGGGCTATATTGGTAAATGAAACAATGAACAAATTAACTTAATAGATGTACAACCCCCCTTAGATAGGCACATAGTGAACAGTGAGAGATGGGAATCCCAAAAGGTGGAACATTAATTTATTTGAATTTTAAAGTGTTGAACACAATAAATAACTAAATAACCATTCAACTTGCTAATGCTCCGGGACAGGGCCGATGTGGAGGGAAATGATGTTCCCTTTAATCTAAATGCACTGTTATTATCTATTTGTTTATAACATAATGTTCCTAGGAGGACACTTTGTCCCTGAAGAGATATGTTGGTGCATTTAAAATATTTTTAACTCGCTATAGTCGTATATGGCATCAATTAAAGACATCATTAATTCAGTAGAGTGTGTGCTTGCAGGGAAATGTGAAAGATGAAATATATAACAAACAAACATCCGGGATTACAGGGTGTATAGAATAGACCGTATATATAGTATAGAGATGATATACATTATAGAGAGCAGGTGCGCAACTTTCACTGTGGACGGGGGGCCAAGATTCTCTTCACAAATTCTGAAATTGCACTTTTATCCCCACAAGTTTTATCATTGGACTGTGATACAAAAAAAAAGTATGTACTGTATGTATTGAGTTCTTTCTCCGAATTGTAAAAGCAAGCATAAACTGGCTACTCTTTAGTTGACTGATGTTGCTTGCAAGGTAACTGCTGTTTAACTTAACAGGAGAAAAAAATGAAATGAGTGTTTATTCCCAGTGTTGAGCTAATAGAATAACTGACATGTATAACGTTCGCTAATGTTTCATCCCCTCTCGACTGCGGTGAATGTATTAGCTAGCTAGTAGTAGCTACCACAGCTAGTTCAGCTCTAGCTATCTGTCAAATAATATTATAATAATAGCCACCTCATATCTAAAAGCTGTTATGTATGGTAATGTTAGGTAACCCTTGTTTTGTCGTATTTCAACAGAAGTAAATGAACTTAACTAGCTGTTGCCAGTTGCTGTACCATAGGAGAGCGAGCTAGCCAAAACTTGGCTAATGTTAGCTATTGTTTTTGCCTCAGTCACACTAGACCTGAATCAAACGATGAAACCAGCTGCCAAACGATTGAAGACCAATAATCTGACATTTTTTGATAGTGCAATGTGAGTTTTTAATAGAGTCAATATAGCAATGTAACATTATTGATCTGTCAGTTTCCCTAGCTAATTCCCTATATTCACACTGTCATGGTATAAACAGCTCCACAAGCTTCACTGTCATGGTGCACAGTCAGTACACAACAATATGCTCATCATGTCTTAGCAGGATCAGATGGTGACAGGTGTCCCAGCAGGGTCAGACAGCCAGGGAAGACTAGTCTACGGAGCTCAGGTGAATTTTGCAGTATGTTTTAAAAATATCATTGAATGAATACAAAGTTCCATCTTTAGGGTAGGAGAGTACCAACACTTCAGCTGTTTAAGCTTAAAGCTACAGTCTGGGATCTGGGAATAATGGTCATTTCAAGGATTGAACCATTGATTCTATTCTTGGATAATATAATATAAAAATACTTGCATATGTTATGGTCTTTTGAAGGCTGGCTGAATTCTGGCAAACAGTATGTTATTTTATCTCAGCATGTCTACAGATGCTCCCTTCTCCCTGTTTTTGATTGCTTGGAAATACTGATACCGGAGGCTTTTATAAGAAGAAATTGTGTAATCTAGCATAGTGGCAAAAAAATGCATTGCCATTAATTGGAAAATGGATTATCCTCGCACAATGTCACAATCGATAGCAGAAATGTCAAGTTATTCAGTAGATTTCATGTATTACAAGATTAAAGGTATTACTGTGCAACTTTCATAAGGTCTGGATGCCTTATATGGAATACAGTACAACAAAAGGAGTCTGTATTGAAAACATGCCCACGTCAGGGAGATACCTATATAGCAATCCCTAGCTGCTGGGCTGCTCAGTCCTGGCCCTGGGGGTCTGCTGTACTGTTGTCACATATGAAACCAATAAGGAATGTTTCACTCAGATCTTAAAGCTGAGTGGGGCAGTGGACCACTAGGGGGCAGGACGGGGCAGTGGACCACTAGGGGGCAGGATGGGGCAGTGGACCACTAGGGGGCAGGACGGGGCTGTGGACCACTAGGGGGCAGGACGGGGCAGTGGACCACGAGGGGGCAGGACGGGGCAGTGGATCACTAGGGGGCAGGACGGGGCAGTGGACCACTAGGGGGCAGGACGGGGCAGTGGACCACTAGGGGGCAGGACGGGGCGGTGGACCACTCGGGGCAGGACGGGGCGGTGGACCACTAGGGGGCAGGACGGGGCAGTGGACCACTAGGGGGCAGGACGGGGCGACCCTGCTATATTGTGTGCAAGTAAAAATAACTCTACAGTGCTACTAGGCAAAATGAGATGAATACGTTTAAAGAACAAAATAATAAATACATTTTTAACCCGATTTCATGATATCCAATTGGTAGTTGCAGTCTTGTCTTACCGCTACAGCTCCTGTACGGACTCGGGAGAGGCGAAGGTCGAGAGTCACGCGTCCTCCGAAACACGGTCCCGCCAAGCTGCACTGCTTCTTCACACACTTCTCGCTTAACCCAGAAGCCAACCACACCAATGTGTCGGAGGAGACACCGTACAATTGTCAGTGCGCATGCGCCCGGCCACCACGAGAAGTCGCTAGAGCGCAATGGATGGACAATGGACAAGGACATCCCAACCGGCCAAACCCTCCCCTAACTCGGACGACGCTGGGAAAATTGTATGCTGGGTGTCCCGGTCACGCCCGGCTGCTACACAGCCAGGGATCAAAACCAGATTTGTAGTGATGTTTCTAGCAGCGAAGCAGTGCCTTAGACTGCTGCTCCACTCGGGAGGCCCGATGAGATTAATTATATGGAGGATGTGCTATCTCTGTGTGTTAATGTATATGTGTAGGTGTTTACAAACTTTTCCCTTGGGATAAAAAAAATATATACAAATCATTTTTATTTGGAAGGAAATTGCGTTGAGGAGAGAGTCATTAATATTGACTAGACTGGTGGGGTTCGGGTGTGCAGGCGGCTCAGGAATGCCTGGGCAGACTGGCAGAAATTTGATATAGAGGATCTCTTAATATAGTCGATAGGAATTAGGAAAATGAATGGCAAATAAATCTGGCTGCACAACCGATTGGCAAACGTACTGCAAATTGAGAAATGTGACTAAACTGAATGAAAAGAAGAAACTACACAATGAAACAAAGATAAATGGCATAAAGAATGATAGTAAAAAGATTTGGAGCACTTTCAATTACATTTATATTGCCACATACTTGTATTATTATTTCATTGGCAAGATCAGCAAACTGAGGCATGATATGTCAGCAACAAATGCTGACACTCCACATCCAAGTAAATCTGACCACATTATAAAAGACAAGAATTTAAATTTTGAATTCCGTAAAGTGAGTGTGGAACATTCTTAAAATTGTTGTCTGTCAACAATGACAAGCCCCCGGGGTCTGACAACTTCTATGGAAAATTACTGACGATAATAGCGGATGATTTTGCCACTCCTATATGCCATATTTAAGCCTACTAGAAAGTGTGTGCCCTCAGGCCTGGAGAGAAGAAAAAGTAATTCCGCTACCCAAGAATAGTAAAGCCCCCTTTACTGGCTCAAAAAACTGACCAATCAGCCTGTTACCAACCCTTAGAAAACATTTGGGAAAAAAATTATGTTTGACCAGCAACAATGCTATTTTACTGTAAACAAATTGACAAACGATGGTTGACTCAACACTATACATGTCAGCTACGACAAAAACTGAAATGACTGCAACGCTTAACAAAGAGCTGCAGTTAGTTTCAGAATGGGTGGCAAGGAATAAGTTAGTCCTAAATCATAAAAAAAAATGAAAAGCATTGTATTTGGGACAAATCATTTACTAAACACTAAACCTCAACTAAACCTTGTAATAAATAATGTGGAAATTGAGCAAGTTGAGTTGACGAACTTGCATAGAGTGACCCTGGACTGTCATGGCCAAAACATATTGATACAATAGTAACTAAGATGGGGAAAAGTCTGTCCATAATAAAGAGCTGCTCTACATTCTTAACAGCACTATCAACAAGGCAGCTCCTACATGCTCTAGTTTTGTCGTGTGGTCATGTGCCACAAAGAGGGACTTAGGAACATTGCAATTGGCTCAGAACAGGGCAGCACAGCTGGCCCTTGGACGTACACAGAGAGCAAACATTAATAATATGTATGTCAATCTCTTTTGACTCAAAGTGGAGGAGAGATTGACTTCATCACTACTTGTATTTGTGAGAGGTATTGACACATTGAAAACACTAAGCTGTCTGTTTAAACAACTAGCACACAGCTAAGACACCCATGCAAACCCCACAAGATATGCCACCAGAGGTCTCTTCACAGTCCCAAATTCCAGAACAGACTATGGGAGGCGCACAGTACTACAGACAGCCATGACTACATGGAACTCTACACATCAGGTAACTGATGCAAGCAGTAGAATCAGATAAAAAACAGATGAAAATACACCTTGTGGAACAGTAGGACTGTGAAGCAACACATAGGCACAGACACATGCATACATACACATGATAACATCCGCACTATACTGTAATGTCTGCTTCCAACTCACACCCTCAAACATCTAGAACTCCTGAACGCAGCTCACTTTCCAGACCACTTTCCAGCTCACGCTCTCAAACACCTAGAACCCCTGAACGCAGCTCACTTTCCAGAACCCAATCACCTGAATTCTAATCACCTGTACACATTCCTGTAAGTCATTATCACACACTATTTAGTTCAGTTCTTTGCACCCCATCACTGTGAAGTATTTTTTTGTTTTGTGACATGTCTTTCAGAGCTCTGGTTTTCCTGTGATTTACTCCTCCTGTGTATTATAGTTTTTGCCTGCTTCACTAGGACCCCCTGTGTATGACCTTCTGCCTGCCCCTGGACTCAGCTACATGCTTCCTCCTGTGGTCCTTTGCAATAAACACCTGCTGCGCCCTGCTCTTGAAACCAGCTCTTTGTCTCTCCTCACGTTCATTACATATACACACACGTACACATTAATTTTGTGTTGTAGATATGTGGTAGTAGAGTAGGGGCTTAAAGGCACACACTCAGTGTGTTGTGAAATCTGTTATGAATGCATTGTAATGTTTTAAAAATTGTATAACTGCCTTAATTTTGCTGGAGCCCAGGAAGAGTAGCTGATGGGGATCCATAATCCATAAAAAAAAAAAAAAAAGTTAAAGGGATACTTCGGGATTTTGGCAATGAGGCCCTTTAGCTACTTCCCAGAGTCTTTGAACACGTGGATATCATTGTTATGTCTCTGTGTCCAGTATGAAGGAATTTAGAGGTAGGTTAGATAAAGGGCCTCATTGGAAATATCCCAAAGTATCCCATTAAGTCTTTGTGCTTTTAAAAGAAAGGGTTGTTCATTTGCTAGGTTATTGGTTGAAAATGCAACACAATATAGATTATTGAATGACCTTTGATCTACTTCACTTAAACAATGATCTATTACCAAGCTTGATGACTGTGGGCCGATATGTTACTTTTTCTTGTTCTAAATAGAGACGGCTAGAAGGGCCATGGGTCAAATTAGATTGTCTAGAAACGCAGGAAACTAGCTTTGTTTGGGGTTGAGTGAGCTGCATGGCTGGATTATGGACCACACAACTGTGTCTGTGCCCAGTTAGGTGATGAGTGTCTGTCTGCGGGCTGTGTCTAGGTGATGAGTGTCTGTCTGTAGGCTGTGTCTAGGTGATGAGTGTCTGTCTGTAGGCTGTGTCTAGGTGATGAGTGTCTGTCTGTAGGCTGTGTCTAGGTGATGAGTGTAAGTCTGTAGGTTGGGGCAAAGTACACTGTGTAAATCAACAAGGGTTTGGTAAATCCACAAGGGTCTGGTAAATCATCAAGGGTCTGGTAAGTCATGAAGGGTCTGGTAAGTCATCAAGGGTCTGGTAAATCATCAAGGGTTTGGTAAGTCATCAAGGGTCTGGTAAATCATCAAGGGTCTGGTAAATCAACTCTAAGGTCAAACGATCTGTATTACAGATGGAGGGGTGCCGTTATGGATTCTACTATGCTGTTGTTGTGGCTATATGATGAACGATGGTGCTGTTGGTGATGATAGTAAGTATGACGTTAGTGATGATAGTAAGGGTGATGTTAGTGATGATAGTAAGAATGATGTTAGTGATGATAGTAAGGATGATGTTAGTGATGATAGTAAGGATGATGTTAGTGATGATAGTAAGGATGATTTTAGTGATGATAGTAAAGTTGATGTTAGTGATGATAGTATAGATGTTGATGAGGATGATGATGATGATGATGATGATGATGATGATGATGATGATGATGATGATGATGATGATGATGATGACAATAGTAAAGACGATGTTAGTGATGATAATAAAGTTGATGTTAGTGACGATAGTGATGATAGTAAAGTTGATGTTAGGGATGATAGTAAAGTTGATGTTAGTGACGATAGTGATGATAGTAAAGTTGATGTTAGGGATGATAGTAAAGTTGATGTTAGTGATGATAGTGATGATAGTAAAGTTGATGTTAGTGACGATAGTGATGATAGTAAAGTTGATGTTAGTGATGATAGTAAAGTTGATGTTAGTGACGATAGTGATGATAGTAAAGTTGATGTTAGGGATGATAGTAAAGTTGATGTTAGTGATGATAGTAAAGTTGATGTTAGTGACGATAGTGATGATAGTAAAGTTGATGTTAGTGATGATAGTAAAGTTGATGTTAGTGATGATAGTGATGATGATGATGATGATGATGATGATGATGATGATGATGATGATGATGATGATGATGATGATGATGATGATGATGATGATAGTAAAGATGATGATAGTAAAGATGATGATGATGATGATGATGGTAAAGTTGATGTTAGTGATGATAGTATAGATGATGATGAGGAGGATGATGATGATAGTAAAGTTGATGTTAGTGATGATAGTGATGATAGTAAAGATGATGATGATAGTAAAGATGATAGTAAAGATGATGATGATGATGATAGTATAGATGATGATAATAGTAAAGATGATAGTAAAGATGATGATGATAGTAAAGATGATGATGATAGTATAGATGATGATAGTAACGATGATGATGATAGTAAAGATGATGGTGATAGTATAGATGATGGTAGTAATGATAGTAAAGATGATAGTAAAGATGATGATGATAGTAAAGATGATGATGATAGTATAGATGATGATAGTAATGATGATGATGATAGTAAAGATGATGGTGATAGTATAGATGATGGTAGCGATGATAGTAAAGATGATGATGATAGTATAGATGATGATAGTAACGATGATGATGATAGTAAAGATGATGGTGATAGTATAGATGATGGTAGTGATGATAGTATAGATGATGATGAGGAGGATGATGATGATAGTAAAGTTGATGTTAGTGATGATAGTGATGATAGTAAAGATGATGATGATAGTAAAGATGATAGTAAAGATGATGATGATAGTATAGATGATGGTAGTGATGATAGTAAAGATGATGATAATAAATATAATGATGATGAATATGATTGGACACATGTATTTCAAGGGTGTGTGTGTGTGTGTGTGTGTGTGTGTGTGTGTGTGTGTGTGTGTGTGTGTGTGTGTGTGTGTGTGTGTGTGTGTGTGTGTGCATTTACAATATAAGTGTTGGCTTTATTTTCTTCACACTCCTTTCACACAGCACTGTTCTAGAATATTGGACCGTTGGATTTCATACATTTTGAATTCTCAGCACAGCTCAGACAATTTCTCCAACTGTCAACACATTCAAATGAAAAGAGGAAGTGTACCGGAGCCGCGTTGGTTGGGAATTAAGGATTGGGGCACGTTCGGGATGTGCGTCCCCCGTGGATGTTGGTCTCAGAACCATTTACCTATGTCACAATTGGACGCCTGACTAACGCATCTCAGCGTCTATGGACTATAATTTACGGTTACATGCTCTGTCACTTTGCAAATAATATCGAAATATTGTGCCGTGAGTCAAACAAAATCAAAGCAGTAAAGTTTAGAACACAAAAGAAGGATTGTCGATTGGAAAATCAAGATTTCTATTTTTCCTCATTTCCTTTATTATATGATTTCTCCCAACACTTCCCCATCAGTGGATAAAACTGTTTTATTTCCCCCCTACACCTCCCCATCACTGGATAAAACTGTTTTATTTCCCCCCTACACCTCACCATCACTGGATAAAACTGTTTTATTTTCCCCCTACACCTCCCCATCACTGGATAAAACTGTTTTATTTTCCCCCTACACCTCCCCATCACTGGATAAAACTATTTTATTTTCCCCCTACACCTCCACATCACTGGATAAAACTGTTTTATTTCCCCCCTACACCTCCCCATCACTGGATAAAACTGTTTTATTTTCCCCCTACACTTCCCCATCAGTGGAGAAAACTGTTTTATTTTCCCCCTACACTTCCCCATCACTGGATAAAACTGTTTTATTTTCCCCCTACACCTCCCCATCACTGGATAAAACTGTTTTATTTCCCCCTACACCTCCCCATCACTGGATAAAACTGTTTTATTTTCCCCCTACACCTCCCCATCACTGGATAAAACTGTTTTATTTTCCCCTACACTTCCCCATCACTGGATAAAACTGTTTTATTTTCTCCCAACACCTCCCCATCACTGGATAAAACTGTTTTATTTTCCCCCTACACCTCCCCATCACTGGATAAAACTGTTTTATTTTCCCCCTACACTTCCCCATCACTGGATAAAACTGTTTTATTTTCCCCCTACACCTCCCCATCACTGGATAAAACTGTTTTATTTTCCCCCTACACCTCCCCATCACTGGATAAAACTGTTTTATTTTCCCCCTACACCTCCCCATCACTGGATAAAACTGTTTTATTTTCCCCCTACACTTCCCCATCACTGGATAAAACTGTTTTATTTTCCCCCTACACTTCCCCATCACTGGATAAAACTGTTTTATTTTTCCCCTACACCTCCCCATCAGTGGAGAAAACTGTTTTATTTTCCCCCTACACTTCCCCATCACTGGATAAAACTGTTTTATTTCCCCCTACACTTCCCCATCACTGGATAAAACTGTTTTATTTTCCCCCTACACTTCCCCATCACTGGATAAAACTGTTTTATTTTCCCCCTACACTTCCCCATCACTGGATAAAACTGTTTTATTTTTCCCCTACACCTCCCCATCACTGGATAAAACTGTTTTATTTTCCCCCTACACTTCCCCATCAGTGGAGAAAACTGTTTTATTTTCCCCCTACACTTCCCCATCACTGGATAAAACTGTTTTATTTTCCCCCTACACTTCCCCATCACTGGATAAAACTGTTTTATTTTCCCCCTACACTTCCCCATCAGTGGATAAAACTGTTTTATTTTTCCCCTACACCTCCCCATCACTGGATAAAACTGTTTTATTTCCCCCTACACTTCCCCATCACTGGATAAAACTGTTTTATTTTCCCCCTACACCTCCCCATCACTGGATAAAACTGTTTTATTTTCCCCCTACACCTCCCCATCACTGGATAAAACTGTTTTATTTCCCCCTACACCTCCCCATCACTGGATAAAACTGTTTTATTTTCCCCCTACACTTCCCCATCACTGGATAAAACTGTTTTATTTTCCCCTACACCTCCCCATCACTGGATAAAACTGTTTTATGTTTCCCCCTACACTTCCCCATCAGTGGAGAAAACTGTTTTATTTTCCCCCTACACCTCCCCATCACTGGATAAAACTGTTTTATTTTCCCCCTACACCTCCCCATCACTGGATAAAACTGTTTTATTTCCCCCCTACACCTCCCCATCAGTGGATAAAACTGTTTTATTTCCCCCATACACCTCCCCATCACTGGATAAAACTGTTTTATTTTCCCCCTACACCTCCCCATCACTGGATAAAACTGTTTTATTTTCCCCCTACACCTCCCCATCACTGGATAAAACTGTTTTATTTTCCCCCTACACTTCCCCATCACTGGATAAAACTGTTTTATTTTCCCCCTACACTTCCCCATCACTGGATAAAACTGTTTTATTTTTCCCCTACACCTCCCCATCAGTGGAGAAAACTGTTTTATTTTCCCCTACACTTCCCCATCACTGGATAAAACTGTTTTATTTTCCCCCTACACTTCCCCATCACTGGATAAAACTGTTTTATTTTTCCCCTACACCTCCCCATCAGTGGATAAAACTGTTTTATTTTCCCCCTACACTTCCCCATCACTGGATAAAACTGTTTTATTTTCCCCCTACACTTCCCCATCACTGGATAAAACTGTTTTATTTTCCCCCTACACTTCCCCATCACTGGATAAAACTGTTTTATTTTCCCCCTCACCCCCATCACTGGATAAAACTGTTTTATTTTTCCCCTCCTCCCATCACTGGATAAAACTGTTTTATTTTCCCCTACACTTCCCCATCAGTGGATAAAACTGTTTTATTTTCCCCTACACTTCCCCATCACTGGATAAAACTGTTTTATTTTCCCCTACACTTCCCCATCACTGGATAAAACTGTTTTATTTTCCCCTACACTTCCCCATCACTGGATAAAACTGTTTTATTTTTCCCCCTACACCTCCCCATCACTGGATAAAACTGTTTTATTTCCCCCTACACTCCCCATCACTGGATAAAACTGTTTTATTTTCCCCCTTACACCTCCCCATCACTGGATAAAACTGTTTTATTTTCCCCTACACCTCCCCATCACTGGATAAAACTGTTTTATTTTCCCCCTACACCTCCCCATCACTGGATAAAACTGTTTTATTTTCCCCTACACTTCCCCATCACTGGATAAAACTGTTTTATTTTCCCCTACACCTCCCCATCACTGGATAAAACTGTTTTATTTTCCCCTACACTTCCCCATCAGTGGAGAAAACTGTTTTATTTTCCCCTACACCTCCCCATCACTGGATAAAACTGTTTTATTTTCCCCTACACCTCCCCATCACTGGATAAAACTGTTTTATTTTCCCCTACACCTCCCCATCACTGGATAAAACTGTTTTATTTTCCCCCTACACCTCCCCATCACTGGATAAAACTGTTTTATTTTCCCCTACACCTTGTTTTATTTTCCCCATCACTGGATAAAACTGTTTTATTTTCCCCTACACTTCCCCATCACTGGATAAAACTGTTTTATTTTCCCCTACACTTCCCCATCACTGGATAAAACTGTTTTATTTTCCCCTACACTTCCCCATCACTGGATAAAACTGTTTTTTTTTTCCTGGATAAAACTGTTTTATTTTCCCCTACACCTCCCCATCACTGGATAAAACTGTTTTATTTTCCCCTACACTTCCCCATCACTGGATAAAACTGTTTTATTTCCCCTACACTTCCCCATCACTGGATAAAACTGTTTTATTTTCCCCTACACTCCCCATCACTGGATAAAACTGTTTTATTTTCCCCTACACTTCCCCATCACTGGATAAAACTGTTTTATTTTCCCCTACACCTCCCCATCACTGGATAAAACTGTTTTATTTTCCCCTACACTCCCCATCACACTGGATAAAACTGTTTTATTTTCCCCATCACACTTCCCCATCACTGGATAAAACTGTTTTATTTTCCCCCTACACCTCCCCATCACTGGATAAAACTGTTTTATTTTCCCCTACACCTCCCCATCACTGGATAAAACTGTTTTATTTTCCCCTACACCTCCCCATCACTGGATAAAACTGTTTTATTTTCCCCTACACCTCCCCATCACTGGATAAAACTGTTTTATTTTTCCCCATCACTGGATAAAACTGTTTTATTTTCCCCTCACCTCCCCATCACTGGATAAAACTGTTTTATTTTCCCCCTACACCTCCCCATCACTGGATAAAACTGTTTTATTTCCCCCCTACACTTCCCCATCACTGGAGGATAAAACTGTTTTATGTTTCCCCTACACTTCCCCATCACTGGATGAAACTGTTTTATGTTTCCCCTACACCTCCCCATCACTGGATAAAACTGTTTTATTTTCCCCCTACACCTCCCCATCACTGGATAAAACTGTTTTATTTCCCCCCTACACTTCCCCATCACTGGATAAAACTGTTTTATTTTCCCCCTACACCTCCCCATCACTGGATAAAACTGTTTTATTTTCCCCCTACACCTCCCCATCACTGGATAAAACTGTTTTATTTTCCCCCTACACTTCCCCATCACTGGATAAAACTGTTTTATTTCCCCCCTACACCTCCCCATCACTGGATAAAACTGTTTTATTTTCCCCCTACACTTCCCCATCACTGGATAAAACTGTTTTATTTCCCCCCTACACTTCCCCATCACTGGATAAAACTGTTTTATTTTCCCCCTACACTTCCCCATCACTGGATAAAACTGTTTTATTTCCCCCCTACACTTCCCCATCACTGGATAAAACTGTTTTATTTTTCCCCTACACTTCCCCATCACTGGATAAAACTGTTTTATTTCCCCCTACACTTCCCCATCACTGGATAAAACTGTTTTATTTTCCCCCTACACCTCCCCATCACTGGATAAAACTGTTTTATTTTCCCCCTACACCTCCCCATCACTGGATAAAACTGTTTTATTTTCCCCTACACCTCCCCATCACTGGATGAAACTGTTTTATTTTCCCCTACACCTCCCCATCAGTGGATAAAACTGTTTTATTTTCCCCCTACACCTCCCCATCACTGGATAAAACTGTTTTATTTCCCCCCTACACTTCCCCATCACTGGAGGATAAAACTGTTTTATGTTTCCCCTACACTTCCCCATCACTGGATGAAACTGTTTTATGTTTCCCCTACACCTCCCCATCACTGGATAAAACTGTTTTATTTTCCCCCTACACCTCCCCATCACTGGATAAAACTGTTTTATTTCCCCCCTACACTTCCCCATCACTGGATAAAACTGTTTTATTTCCGCCCTACACCTCCCCATCACTGGAAAAAACTGTTTTATTTTCCCCCTACACTTCCCCATCACTGGATAAAACTGTTTTATTTTCCCCCTACACTTCCCCATCACTGGATAAAACTGTTTTATTTCCCCCCTACACCTCCCCATCACTGGATAAAACTGTTTTATTTGCCCCCTACACTTCCCCATCACTGGATAAAACTGTTTTATTTTCCCCCTACACTTCCCCATCACTGGATAAAACTGTTTTATTTTCCCCTACACTTCCCCATCACTGGATAAAACTGTTTTATTTTCCCCTACACTTCCCCATCACTGGATAAAACTGTTTTATTTCCCCTACACTTCCCCATCACTGGATAAAACTGTTTTATTTTCCCCTACACTTCCCCATCACTGGATAAAACTGTTTTATTTCCCCCCTACACTTCCCCATCACTGGATAAAACTGTTTTATTTTTCCCCTACACCTCCCCATCACTGGATAAAACTGTTTTATTTTCCCCTACACTTCCCCATCACTGGATAAAACTGTTTTATTTTCCCCCTACACCTCCCCATCACTGGATAAAACTGTTTTATTTTCCCCCTACACCTCCCCATCACTGGATAAAACTGTTTTATTTTCCCCCTACACCTCCCCATCACTGGATAAAACTGTTTTATGTTTCCCCTACACTTCCCCATCAGTGGAGAAAACTGTTTTATTTTCCCCCTACACCTCCCCATCACTGGATAAAACTGTTTTATTTTCCCCCTACACCTCCCCATCACTGGATAAAACTGTTTTATTTTCCCCTACACCTCCCCATCACTGGATAAAACTGTTTTATTTTCCCCCTACACCTCCCCATCACTGGATAAAACTGTTTTATTTTCCCCCTACACCTCCCCATCACTGGATAAAACTGTTTTATTTTCCCCTACACCTCCCCATCACTGGATAAAACTGTTTTATTTTCCCCTACACTTCCCCATCACTGGATAAAACTGTTTTATTTTCCCCTACACCTCCCCATCACTGGATAAAACTGTTTTATTTTCCCCTACACTTCCCCATCAGTGGAGAAAACTGTTTTATTTTCCCCTACACCTCCCCATCACTGGATAAAACTGTTTTATTTTCCCCTACACCTCCCCATCACTGGATGAAACTGTTTTATTTTCCCCTACACCTCCCCATCACTGGATAAAACTGTTTTATTTTCCCCTACACCTCCCCATCACTGGATAAAACTGTTTTATTTCCCCCTACACTTCCCCATCACTGGATAAAACTGTTTTATTTTCCCCTACACTTCCCCATCACTGGATAAAACTGTTTTATTTCCCCCTACACCTCCCCATCACTGGATAAAACTGTTTTATTTTCCCCCTACACTTCCCCATCACTGGATAAAACTGTTTTATTTTCCCCCTACACTTCCCCATCACTGGATAAAACTGTTTTATTTCCCCCCTACACCTCCCCATCACTGGATAAAACTGTTTTATTTGCCCCCTACACTTCCCCATCACTGGATAAAACTGTTTTATTTTCCCCCTACACTTCCCCATCACTGGATAAAACTGTTTTATTTCCCCCCTACACTTCCCCATCACTGGATAAAACTGTTTTATTTTCCCCCTACACTTCCCCATCACTGGATAAAACTGTTTTATTTCCCCCCTACACTTCCCCATCACTGGATAAAACTGTTTTATTTTCCCCCTACACTTCCCCATCACTGGATAAAACTGTTTTATTTTCCCCCTACACTTCCCCATCAGTGGATAAAACTGTTTTATTTTTCCCCTACACCTCCCCATCACTGGATAAAACTGTTTTATTTTCCCCCTACACTTCCCCATCACTGGATAAAACTGTTTTATTTTCCCCCTACACCTCCCCATCACTGGATAAAACTGTTTTATTTTCCCCTACACCTCCCCATCACTGGATAAAACTGTTTTATTTCCCCTACACCTCCCCATCACTGGATAAAACTGTTTTATGTTTCCCCTACACTTCCCCATCAGTGGAGAAAACTGTTTTATTTTCCCCTACACCTCCCCATCACTGGATAAAACTGTTTTATTTTCCCCTACACCTCCCCATCACTGGATAAAACTGTTTTATTTCCCCCTACACTTCCCCATCAGTGGATAAAACTGTTTTATTTCCCCCTACACCTCCCCATCACTGGATAAAACTGTTTTATTTTCCCCCTACACCTCCCCATCACTGGATAAAACTGTTTTATTTTCCCCTACACCTCCCCATCACTGGATAAAACTGTTTTATTTTCCCCCTACACTTCCCCATCACTGGATAAAACTGTTTTATTTTCCCCCTACACTTCCCCATCACTGGATAAAACTGTTTTATTTTTCCCCTACACTTCCCCATCAGTGGAGAAAACTGTTTTATTTTCCCCCTACACTTCCCCATCACTGGATAAAACTGTTTTATTTCCCCTACACTTCCCCATCACTGGATAAAACTGTTTTATTTTTCCCCTACACTTCCCCATCACTGGATAAAACTGTTTTATTTTCCCCCTACACTTCCCCATCACTGGATAAAACTGTTTTATTTTTCCCCTACACCTCCCCATCACTGGATAAAACTGTTTTATTTTCCCCCTACACTTCCCCATCAGTGGAGAAAACTGTTTTATTTTCCCCCTACACTTCCCCATCACTGGATAAAACTGTTTTATTTTCCCCCTACACTTCCCCATCACTGGATAAAACTGTTTTATTTTCCCCCTACACTTCCCCATCAGTGGATAAAACTGTTTTATTTTTCCCCTACACCTCCCCATCACTGGATAAAACTGTTTTATTTCCCCCTACACCTCCCCATCACTGGATAAAACTGTTTTATTTCCCCCCTACACCTCCCCATCAGTGGATAAAACTGTTTTATTTCCCCCCTACACCTCCCCATCACTGGATAAAACTGTTTTATTTCCCCCCCTACACTTCCCCATCACTGGATAAAACTGTTTTATTTCCCCCCTACACCTCCCCATCACTGGATAAAACTGTTTTATTTTCCCCCTACACCTCCCCATCACTGGATAAAACTGTTTTATTTCCCCCTACACTTCCCCATCACTGGATAAAACTGTTTTATTTTCCCCCTACACCTCCCCATCACTGGATAAAACTGTTTTATTTTCCCCTACACCTCCCCATCACTGGATGAAACTGTTTTATGTTTCCCCTACACCTCCCCATCAGTGGATAAAACTGTTTTATTTTCCCCCTACACTTCCCCATCACTGGATAAAACTGCTTTATGTTTCCCCTACACTTCCCCATCACTGGATGAAACTGTTTTATGTTTCCCCTACACCTCCCCATCACTGGATAAAACTGTTTTATTTTCCCCCTACACCTCCCCATCACTGGATAAAACTGTTTTATTTCCCCCCTACACTTCCCCATCACTGGATAAAACTGTTTTATTTTCCCCCTACACTTCCCCATCACTGGATAAAACTGTTTTATTTTCCCCCTACACTTCCCCATCACTGGATAAAACTGTTTTATTTCCCCCCTACACTTCCCCATCACTGGATAAAACTGTTTTATTTTCGCCTACACTTCCCCATCACTGGATAAAACTGTTTTATTTTCTCCCAACACCTCCCCATCACTGGATAAAACTGTTTTATTTTCCCCCTACACCTCCCCATCACTGGATAAAACTGTTTTATTTTCCCCCTACACTTCCCCATCACTGGATAAAACTGTTTTATTTTCCCCCTACACCTCCCCATCACTGGATAAAACTGTTTTATTTTCTCCCAACACCTCCCCATCACTGGATAAAACTGTTTTATTTTCCCCCTACACCTCCCCATCACTGGATAAAACTGTTTTATTTTCCCCCTACACTTCCCCATCACTGGATAAAACTGTTTTATTTTCCCCCTACACCTCCCCATCACTGGATAAAACTGTTTTATTTTCCCCTACACCTCCCCATCACTGGATAAAACTGTTTTATTTTCCCCCTACACCTCCCCATCACTGGATAAAACTGTTTTATTTTCCCCCTACACTTCCCCATCACTGGATAAAACTGTTTTATTTCCCCCTACACCTCCCCATCACTGGATAAAACTGTTTTATTTCCCCTACACTTCCCCATCACTGGATAAAACTGTTTTATTTTCCCCTACACTTCCCCATCACTGGATAAAACTGTTTTATTTCCCCCTACACCTCCCCATCACTGGATAAAACTGTTTTATTTGCCCCCTACACTTCCCCATCACTGGATAAAACTGTTTTATTTTCCCCTACACTTCCCCATCACTGGATAAAACTGTTTTATTTCCCCCTACACTTCCCCATCACTGGATAAAACTGTTTTATTTTCCCCCCTACACTTCCCCATCACTGGATAAAACTGTTTTATTTTCCCCTACACTTCCCCATCACTGGATAAAACTGTTTTATTTTCCCCCTACACTTCCCCATCACTGGATAAAACTGTTTTATTTCCCCCCTACACTTCCCCATCACTGGATAAAACTGTTTTATTTCCCCCCTACACTTCCCCATCACTGGATAAAACTGTTTTATTTTCCCCCTACACTTCCCCATCACTGGATAAAACTGTTTTATTTTCCCCCTACACCTCCCCATCACTGGATAAAACTGTTTTATTTTCCCCTACACTTCCCCATCACTGGATAAAACTGTTTTATTTTCTCCCAACACCTCCCCATCACTGGATAAAACTGTTTTATTTTCCCCCTACACCTCCCCATCACTGGATAAAACTGTTTTATTTTCCCCCTACACTTCCCCATCACTGGATAAAACTGTTTTATTTTCCCCCTACACCTCCCCATCACTGGATAAAACTGTTTTATTTTCCCCTACACCTCCCCATCACTGGATAAAACTGTTTTATTTTCCCCCTACACCTCCCCATCACTGGATAAAACTGTTTTATTTTCCCCTACACTTCCCCATCACTGGATAAAACTGTTTTATTTTCCCCTACACTTCCCCATCACTGGATAAAACTGTTTTATTTTTCCCCTACACCTCCCCATCAGTGGAGAAAACTGTTTTATTTTCCCCTACACTTCCCCATCACTGGATAAAACTGTTTTATTTCCCTACACTTCCCCATCTCTGGATAAAACTGTTTTATTTTCCCCCCTACACTTCCCCATCACTGGATAAAACTGTTTTATTTTCCCCTACACTTCCCCATCACTGGATAAAACTGTTTTATTTTTCCCCTACACCTCCCCATCACTGGATAAAACTGTTTTATTTTCCCCTACACTTCCCCATCAGTGGAGAAAACTGTTTTATTTTCCCCTACACTTCCCCATCACTGGATAAAACTGTTTTATTTTCCCCCACTTCCCCATCACTGGATAAAACTGTTTTATTTTCCCCTACACTTCCCCATCAGTGGATAAAACTGTTTTATTTTTCCCCTACACCTCCCCATCACTGGATAAAACTGTTTTATTTCCCCCTCACTTCCCCATCACTGGATAAAACTGTTTTATTTTCCCCTACACCTCCCCATCACTGGATAAAACTGTTTTATTTTCCCCCTACACCTCCCCATCACTGGATAAAACTGTTTTATTTCCCCCTACACCTCCCCATCACTGGATAAAACTGTTTTATTTTCCCCCTACACTTCCCCATCACTGGATAAAACTGTTTTATTTTCCCCCTACACCTCCCCATCACTGGATAAAACTGTTTTATGTTTCCCCTACACTTCCCCATCAGTGGAGAAAACTGTTTTATTTTCCCCCTACACCTCCCCATCACTGGATAAAACTGTTTTATTTTCCCCCTACACCTCCCCATCACTGGATAAAACTGTTTTATTTCCCCCCTACACCTCCCCATCAGTGGATAAAACTGTTTTATTTCCCCCCTACACCTCCCCATCACTGGATAAAACTGTTTTATTTCCCCCCTACACTTCCCCATCACTGGAGAAAACTGTTTTATTTCCCCCCTACACCTCCCCATCACTGGATAAAACTGTTTTATTTTCCCCCTACACCTCCCCATCACTGGATAAAACTGTTTTATTTCCCCCTACACTTCCCCATCACTGGATAAAACTGTTTTATTTTCCCCCTACACCTCCCCATCACTGGATAAAACTGTTTTATTTCCCCCCTACACCTCCCCATCACTGGATAAAACTGTTTTATTTTCCCCCTACACCTCCCCATCACTGGATAAAACTGTTTTATTTTCCCCTACACCTCCCCATCACTGGATGAAACTGTTTTATGTTTCCCCTACACCTCCCCATCAGTGGATAAAACTGTTTTATTTTCTCCCTACACCTCCCCATCACTGGATAAAACTGTTTTATTTCCCCCCTACACTTCCCCATCACTGGATAAAACTGTTTTATGTTTCCCCTACACTTCCCCATCACTGGATAAAACTGTTTTATTTCCCCCCTACACTTCCCCATCACTGGATAAAACTGTTTTATTTTCCCCCTACACTTCCCCATCACTGGATAAAACTGTTTTATTTCCCCCCTACACCTCCCCATCACTGGATAAAACTGTTTTATTTCCCCCCTACACTTCCCCATCACTGGATAAAACTGTTTTATTTTCCCCCTACACTTCCCCATCACTGGATAAAACTGTTTTATTTCCCCCTACACCTCCCCATCACTGGATAAAACTGTTTTATTTTCCCCCTACACTTCCCCATCACTGGATAAAACTGTTTTATTTCCCCCCTACACCTCCCCATCACTGGATAAAACTGTTTTATTTTCCCCTACACCTCCCCATCACTGGATAAAACTGTTTTATTTTCCCCTACACCTCCCCATCACTGGATAAAACTGTTTTATTTTCCCCTACACCTCCCCATCACTGGATAAAACTGTTTTATTTTCCCCACACTTCCCCATCACTGGATAAAACTGTTTTATTTTCCCCTACACCTCCCCATCACTGGATAAAACTGTTTTATGTTTCCCCTACACTTCCCCATCAGTGGAGAAAACTGTTTTATTTTCCCCTACACCTCCCCATCACTGGATAAAACTGTTTTATTTTCCCCCTACACCTCCCCATCACTGGATAAAACTGTTTTATTTCCCCCTACCTCCCCATCAGTGGATAAAACTGTTTTATTTCCCTACACCTCCCCATCACTGGATAAAACTGTTTTATTTCCCCCCTACACTTCCCCATCACTGGAGAAAACTGTTTTATTTCCCCCCTACACCTCCCCATCACTGGATAAAACTGTTTTATTTTCCCCCTACACCTCCCCATCACTGGATAAAACTGTTTTATTTCCCCCTACACTTCCCCATCACTGGATAAAACTGTTTTATTTTCCCCCTACACCTCCCCATCACTGGATAAAACTGTTTTATTTCCCCCTACACCTCCCCATCACTGGATAAAACTGTTTTATTTTCCCCCTACACCTCCCCATCACTGGATAAAACTGTTTTATTTTCCCCTACACCTCCCCATCACTGGATGAAACTGTTTTATGTTTCCCCTACACCTCCCCATCAGTGGATAAAACTGTTTTATTTTCTCCCTACACCTCCCCATCACTGGATAAAACTGTTTTATTTCCCATCATCACTGGATAAAACTGTTTTATGTTTCCCCTACACTTCCCCATCACTGGATAAAACTGTTTTATTTCCCCCCTACACTTCCCCATCACTGGATAAAACTGTTTTATTTTCCCCCTACACTTCCCCATCACTGGATAAAACTGTTTTATTTCCCCCCTACACCTCCCCATCACTGGATAAAACTGTTTTATTTCCCCCCTACACTTCCCCATCACTGGATAAAACTGTTTTATTTTCCCCCTACACTTCCCCATCACTGGATAAAACTGTTTTATTTCCCCCTACACCTCCCCATCACTGGATAAAACTGTTTTATTTTCCCCCTACACTTCCCCATCACTGGATAAAACTGTTTTATTTTCCCCCTACACTTCCCCATCACTGGATAAAACTGTTTTATTTTCCCCCTACACCTCCCCATCACTGGATAAAACTGTTTTATTTTCCCCTACACTTCCCCATCACTGGATAAAACTGTTTTATTTTCCCCACACCTCCCCATCACTGGATAAAACTGTTTTATTTTCCCCTACACCTCCCCATCACTGGATGAAACTGTTTTATGTTTCCCCCTACACCTCCCCATCAGTGGATAAAACTGTTTTATTTTCCCCCTACACCTCCCCATCACTGGATAAAACTGTTTTATTTTCCCCCTACACTTCCCCATCACTGGATAAAACTGTTTTATTTTCCCCTACACCCCCATCACTGGATAAAACTGTTTTATTTCCCCATCACTGGATAAAACTGTTTTATTTTCCCCTACACTTCCCCATCACTGGATAAAACTGTTTTATTTCCCCTACACCTCCCCATCACTGGATAAAACTGTTTTATTTTCCCCCTACACTTCCCCATCACTGGATAAAACTGTTTTATTTTCCCCCTACACTTCCCCATCACTGGATAAAACTGTTTTATTTTCCCCCTACACTTCCCCATCACTGGATAAAACTGTTTTATTTTCCCCCTACACTTCCCCATCACTGGATAAAACTGTTTTATTTTCCCCCTACACTTCCCCATCACTGGATAAAACTGTTTTATTTTCCCCCTACACTTCCCCATCACTGGATAAAACTGTTTTATTTTCCCCCTACACTTCCCCATCACTGGATAAAACTGTTTTATTTCCCCCCTACACTTCCCCATCACTGGATAAAACTGTTTTATTTTCCCCCTACACTTCCCCATCACTGGATAAAACTGTTTTATTTTCCCCTACACTTCCCCATCACTGGATAAAACTGTTTTATTTTCCCCTACACTTCCCCATCACTGGATAAAACTGTTTTATTTCCCCCTACACTTCCCCATCACTGGATAAAACTGTTTTATTTTCCCCCTACACTTCCCCATCACTGGATAAAACTGTTTTATTTTCCCCCTACACTTCCCCATCACTGGATAAAACTGTTTTATTTTCCCCCTACACTTCCCCATCACTGGATAAAACTGTTTTATTTTCCCCTACACTTCCCCATCACTGGATAAAACTGTTTTATTTTTCCCCTACACTTCCCCATCACTGGATAAAACTGTTTTATTTCCCCCTACACTTCCCCATCACTGGATAAAACTGTTTTATTTCCCCCTACACTTCCCCATCACTGGATAAAACTGTTTTATTTTCCCCCTACACTTCCCCATCACTGGATAAAACTGTTTTATTTTCCCCTACACTTCCCCATCACTGGATAAAACTGTTTTATTTCCCCCTCACCTCCCCATCACTGGATAAAACTGTTTTATTTTCCCCACACTTCCCCATCACTGGATAAAACTGTTTTACACTTGGATGAAACTGTTTTATTTTCCCCCTACACCTCCCCATCACTGGATAAAACTGTTTTATTTCCCCCCTACACTCCCCATCAGTGGATAAAACTGTTTTATTTCCCCCCATCACTGGAGAAAACTGTTTTATTTCCCCCTACACTTCCCCATCACTGGAGAAAACTGTTTTATTTCCCCCCTACACCTCCCCATCACTGGATAAAACTGTTTTATTTTCCCCCTACACCTCCCCATCACTGGATAAAACTGTTTTATTTCCCCCTACACTTCCCCATCACTGGATAAAACTGTTTTATTTTCCCCCTACACCTCCCCATCACTGGATAAAACTGTTTTATTTTCCCCCTACACCTCCCCATCACTGGATAAAACTGTTTTATTTTCCCCTACACCTCCCCATCACTGGATGAAACTGTTTTATGTTTCCCCTACACCTCCCCATCAGTGGATAAAACTGTTTTATTTTCCCCCTACACCTCCCCATCACTGGATAAAACTGTTTTATTTCCCCCCTACACTTCCCCATCACTGGATAAAACTGTTTTATGTTTCCCCTACACTTCCCCATCACTGGATAAAACTGTTTTATTTTCCCCCTACACTTCCCCATCACTGGATAAAACTGTTTTATTTCCCCCCTACACCTCCCCATCACTGGATAAAACTGTTTTATTTCCCCCCTACACTTCCCCATCACTGGATAAAACTGTTTTATTTTCCCCCTACACTTCCCCATCACTGGATAAAACTGTTTTATTTCCCCCTACACCTCCCCATCACTGGATAAAACTGTTTTATTTTCCCCTACACTTCCCCATCACTGGATAAAACTGTTTTATTTTCCCCCTACACTTCCCCATCACTGGATAAAACTGTTTTATTTTCCCCTACACCTCCCCATCACTGGATAAAACTGTTTTATTTTCCCCTACACTTCCCCATCACTGGATAAAACTGTTTTATTTTCCCCTACACTTCCCCATCACTGGATAAAACTGTTTTATTTCCCCCTACACTTCCCCATCACTGGATAAAACTGTTTTATTTTCCCCTACACTTCCCCATCACTGGATAAAACTGTTTTATTTCCCCCTACACTTCCCCATCACTGGATAAAACTGTTTTATTTTCCCCTACACTTCCCCATCACTGGATAAAACTGTTTTATTTTCCCCCTACACTTCCCCATCACTGGATAAAACTGTTTTATTTCCCCCCTACACTTCCCCATCACTGGATAAAACTGTTTTATTTTCCCCCTACACTTCCCCATCACTGGATAAAACTGTTTTATTTTCCCCCTACACTTCCCCATCACTGGATAAAACTGTTTTATTTCCCCCCTACACCTCCCCATCACTGGATAAAACTGTTTTATTTTCCCCCTACACTTCCCCATCACTGGATAAAACTGTTTTATTTCCCCCCTACACTTCCCCATCACTGGATGAAACTGTTTTATTTTCCCCCTACACCTCCCCATCACTGGATAAAACTGTTTTATTTCCCCCCTACACTTCCCCATCACTGGATGAAACTGTTTTATGTTTCCCCTACACCTCCCCATCACTGGATAAAACTGTTTTATTTCCCCCCTACACTTCCCCATCACTGGATGAAACTGTTTTATGTTTCCCCTACACCTCCCCATCACTGGATAAAACTGTTTTATTTCCCCCCTACACTTCCCCATCACTGGATAAAACTGTTTTATTTTCCCCCTACACTTCCCCATCACTGGATAAAACTGTTTTATTTTCCCCCTACACCTCCCCATCACTGGATAAAACTGTTTTATGTTTCCCCTACACCTCCCCATCACTGGATAAAACTGTTTTATTTTCCCCCTACACTTCCCCATCACTGGATAAAACTGTTTTATTTCCCCCTACACCTCCCCATCACTGGATAAAACTGTTTTATTTTCCTCCTACACCTCCCCATCACTGGATAAAACTGTTTTATTTCCCCCTACACCTCCCCATCACTGGATAAAACTGTTTTATTTTCCCCTACACCTCCCCATCACTGGATAAAACTGTTTTATTTCCCCCTACACCTCCCCATCACTGGATAAAACTGTTTTATTTTCCCCTACACCTCCCCATCACTGGATAAAACTGTTTTATTTTCCCCTACACCTCCCCATCACTGGATAAAACTGTTTTATTTTCCCCTACACTTCCCCATCACTGGATAAAACTGTTTTATTTCCCCTACACCTCCCCATCACTGGATAAAACTGTTTTATTTCCCCTATCCCCACTGGATAAAACTGTTTTATTTCCCCTACACTTCCCCATCACTGGATAAAACTGTTTTATTTTCCCCTACACTTCCCCATCACTGGATAAAACTGTTTTATTTTCCCCCTACACCTCCCCATCACTGGATAAAACTGTTTTATGTTTCCCCTACACCTCCCCATCACTGGATAAAACTGTTTTATTTTCCCCCTACACTTCCCCATCACTGGATAAAACTGTTTTATGTTCCCCCTACACCTCCCCATCACTGGATAAAACTGTTTTATTTCCCCATCACTGGATAAAACTGTTTTATGTTCCCCCTACACCTCCCCATCACTGGATAAAACTGTTTTATTTTCCCCCTACACCTCCCCATCACTGGAGAAAACTGTTTTATTTCCCCCTACACTCCCCATCAGTGGAGAAAACTGTTTTATTTCCCCTACACTCCCCATCACTGGATAAAACTGTTTTATTTTCCCCTACACCTCCCCATCACTGGATAAAACTGTTTTATTTCCCCCTACACCTCCCCATCACTGGATAAAACTGTTTTATTTTCCCCTACACTCCCCATCACTGGATAAAACTGTTTTATTTCCCCCTACACTCCCCATCACTGGATAAAACTGTTTTATTTTCCCCCTACACTCCCCATCACTGGATAAAACTGTTTTATTTCCCCCTACACCTCCCCATCACTGGATAAAACTGTTTTATTTTCCCCTACACCTCCCCATCACTGGATAAAACTGTTTTATTTCCCCCTACACCTCCCCATCACTGGATAAAACTGTTTTATTTTCCCCTACACTTCCCCATCACTGGATAAAACTGTTTTATGTTCCCCTACACCTCCCCATCACTGGATAAAACTGTTTTATTTCCCCTACACCTCCCCATCACTGGATAAAACTGTTTTATTTTCCCCTACACCTCCCCATCACTGGATAAAACTGTTTTATTTCCCCCCTACACCTCCCCATCACTGGATAAAACTGTTTTATTTCCCCCTACACTTCCCCATCACTGGATAAAACTGTTTTATGTTCCCCCTACACCTCCCCATCACTGGATAAAACTGTTTTATTTCCCCTACACCTCCCCATCACTGGATAAAACTGTTTTATTTTCCCCCTACACCTCCCCATCACTGGATAAAACTGTTTTATTTTCCCCCTACACTTCCCCATCACTGGATAAAACTGTTTTATTCCCCCCCTACACCTCCCCATCACTGGATAAAACTGTTTTATGTTCCCCCTACACCTCCCCATCACTGGATAAAACTGTTTTATTTTCCCCTACACTTCCCCATCAGTGGAGAAAACTGTTTTATTTTCCCCCTACACTTCCCCATCACTGGAGAAAACTGTTTTATTTTCCCCCTACACTTCCCCATCACTGGAGAAAACTGTTTTATTTTCCCCTACACCTCCCCATCACTGGATAAAACTGTTTTATTTTCCCCTACACTTCCCCATCACTGGATAAAACTGTTTTATTTTCCCCTACACTTCCCCATCAGTGGAGAAAACTGTTTTATTTTCCCCTACACCCCCATCAGTGGAGAAAACTGTTTTATTTTCCCCCTACACTTCCCCATCAGTGGAGAAAACTGTTTTATTTCCCCCCTACACTTCCCCATCAGTGGAGAAAACTGTTTTATTTTCCCCCTACAGTTCCCCATCAGTGGAGAAAACTGTTTTATTTTCCCCTACACTTCCCCATCACTGGATAAAACTGTTTTATGTTCCCCCTACACCTCCCCATCACTGGATAAAACTGTTTTATTTTCCCCCTACACCTCCCCATCACTGGAGAAAACTGTTTTATTTCCCCCCTACACCTCCCCATCAGTGGAGAAAACTGTTTTATTTCCCCCCTACACCTCCCCATCACTGGATAAAACTGTTTTATTTTCCCCCTACACCTCCCCATCACTGGATAAAACTGTTTTATTTCCCCCCTACACCTCCCCATCACTGGATAAAACGGTTTTATTTTCCCCACACCTCCCCATCACTGGATAAAACTGTTTTATTTCCCCCTACACCTCCCCATCACTGGATAAAACTGTTTTATTTTCCCCTACACCTCCCCATCACTGGATAAAACTGTTTTATTTTCCCCTACACCTCCCCATCACTGGATAAAACTGTTTTATTTTCCCCTACACCTCCCCATCACTGGATAAAACTGTTTTATTTCCCCCTACCTCCCCATCACTGGATAAAACTGTTTTATTTTCCCCTACACTTCCCCATCACTGGATAAAACTGTTTTATGTTCCCCCTACACCTCCCCATCACTGGATAAAACTGTTTTATTTCCCCCCTACACCTCCCCATCACTGGATAAAACTGTTTTATTTTCCCCCTACACCTCCCCATCACTGGATAAAACTGTTTTATTTCCCCCTACACCTCCCCATCACTGGATAAAACTGTTTTATTTCCCCCTACACTTCCCCATCACTGGATAAAACTGTTTTATTTTCCCCCTACACCTCCCCATCACTGGATAAAACTGTTTTATTTCCCCCCTACACCTCCCCATCACTGGATAAAACTGTTTTATTTTCCCCCTACACCTCCCCATCACTGGATAAAACTGTTTTATTTTCCCCCTACACTTCCCCATCACTGGATAAAACTGTTTTATTCCCCCTACACTTCCCCATCACTGGATAAAACTGTTTTATGTTCCCCCTACACCTCCCCATCACTGGATAAAACTGTTTTATTTTCCCCCTACACCTCCCCATCACTGGATAAAACTGTTTTATTTCCCCCCTACACCTCCCCATCACTGGATAAAACTGTTTTATTTTCCCCCTACACCTCCCCATCACTGGATAAAACTGTTTTATGTTCCCCCTACACCTCCCCATCACTGGATAAAACTGTTTTATTTTCCCCTACACTTCCCCATCAGTGGAGAAAACTGTTTTATTTTCCCCCTACACTTCCCCATCACTGGAGAAAACTGTTTTATTTTCCCCCTACACTTCCCCATCACTGGAGAAAACTGTTTTATTTTCCCCCTACACCTCCCCATCACTGGATAAAACTGTTTTATTTTCCCCCTACACTTCCCCATCACTGGAGAAAACTGTTTTATTTTCCCCCTACACTTCCCCATCAGTGGAGAAAACTGTTTTATTTTCCCCTACACTTCCCCATCAGTGGAGAAAACTGTTTTATTTTCCCCCTACACTTCCCCATCAGTGGAGAAAACTGTTTTATTTCCCCCCTACACTTCCCCATCAGTGGAGAAAACTGTTTTATTTTCCCCCTACAGTTCCCCATCAGTGGAGAAAACTGTTTTATTTTCCCCTACACTTCCCCATCAGTGGAGAAAACTGTTTTATTTTCCCCTACACTTTCCCATCACTAGAGAAAACTGTTGTATGCAGCAAATTCACATTGCCAAGTTACAGGCTTGTGTATCCTCCTGTGCATTCCGCTGCCATCTGTTGAGATTAACTAAACTTTTCCATTTGTTTGTGTGGGTCTGAAAGTTATACTTTAAGGAGTAATAGCTCATATTTGTAACTATGATTAGCATTATAAAAGTGTCAAATTTAAGTTATCTTTGATGCATTTTGATCAATTTCATGCATGTTTTTCATACTCAAACAAGCTATATTTCCTTCTACATTTCCTTCTTCTGTCTTTCCGTCTTTATGGATTCCTATCATGGATCTGCCATCATATCAAAATAAGCTTCCATGGTTGAAGCTTTGTGTATAAAATGGATGTCAATTGTCTCTGTGTTTATACTTTTCATAAGTGACCATGACCAATCTCTATACAGCTTATCAGTTGTGCATTTACGATGATGCTGGCAGTAATTTCAGTCAGTATGAATCAAGCTTAGAGACATATTTATCTTCCATTGGTTGTCATATGTTTTTCTTCTCATATACAGTTTAGACATGTGCAGAAGTGTGGTTATTCTATTTAATCAAAACTATTTGTGGCTTTTATTTTCGAGGAATAAGCTTGCGTACAAACCCAGGCCCACTACTACTACGTGGAGGTTATTGAAATACTTTTTTCTCTCTCCATAACCGACCTGACATAGTGTGTGCCAGTATGATTCCTCATGCCGTGAGAGGGTCACCGGAGTGTGAAATTGAGCAGTGTTACCCTGCACTGTACTGAGAGGAAAAAAGGGGGAGAGAGAAGTCAGAGAGAAATGAAGAGGGAGAGCGACAGGAGAGAGAGAGAAAAAAGAGAGAGAGGAGAGAGAGAAAGACTGTGTGTGTGTGTGTGTGTGTGTGTGTGTGTGTGTGTGTGTGTGTGTGTGTGTGTGTGTGTGTGTGTGTGTGTGTGTGTGTGTGTGTGTGTGTGTGTGTGTGTGTGTGTGTGTGCGTGTGTGTGCGTGCGTGCGTGCGTGCGTGCGTGCGTGTGTGTGTGTGTGCGTGCGTGGGTTCTGAGACACCGTTGAGACAAACGCTGAGACAATGAGACCTTGATCTTCGTTGAGAGCACAGCATACATTCCAACTCAGTGGCTGAGTTCTCACTCTTTTAAAAATGTTTACAGTCTGCAACATCCAAAGTCCACGAGAGTTTACAAAATGTGTGCCTACCATCAAGAAACTATAATGTAGCCCTTTTCTGCACTTATCCGTACAGTGCAGTCAGCCACAGTGTGTCACCTTCGCCACTTCCAAACACTGACTCACCCATAACGATTGACATACTACACATAGCAACAGTAACCAAGGTCAAACCTACATCAGATATTTGACAGGCAATATAATCTGAAGCTATAAGGTGAAACCATAAAAATAACAATATTTGTGTGTAGCTGACTGAAACTAATTTAGACAAACAGTAAGTAGTTCAGCACACTGTGTAGTAAAACTGCAACATTTTGTACAAGGTTATAAAAAACCGGGTTGCTCTGTGAAGTTTAAAACTGTGAGGTTTCTGGATTGCAGAAGGGGGGTAGACGAGACGAGAAAGGAGAGGAGCAGAGCGGAGAGAAGAGAGGAGAGGAGAGGAGTGTTGGTCGCTGAGGTAATTTAGCTCTGATGGTGGAGCGCAATCGCAGCAAGAGCCAAGGGGAAAAGGGGCCAATGCATCACACTGAGTCTCTGTCTCTCAGTTGGCTCTTATGATTGATCACCTCATGCGTCATTTTAATTTAAAGTCAATTGCATCTATAGATACCTGTCAGACTCGAGCGTCCCCTAATGCCATCCCCACTGCAGAACAACCCTCACTACCTCAGTTCCTCTCCTTAGAAACCAACCCCAACGTTAAACAGAGCTTTAGCAGTCAGTTGAGGAACAAAGGGAGGAGAAAATAAAGGGGGAAATCAGTGCAATCTTTCATCTGAGCTGTTTCTTTCTGACAGGTATGAGTCCAGAGATGATTTGTTTCAGAGATGGATTGGAAACCGGTGAAACACGGCTTATACTGAGCGGCTGGGAGAGCGCTAGAGATCCAGATACCATTGAAATGTAAAATAAAGAGAGAAAAAAGGAAAGAAAGGAGGAATTTCTCTCTTAGATCCATAATCTCTCACTTACCATACAAATGACTATTCTGCCACTATTCCTCCAGAATATTGTAGCTTTCATAACACCAGTGACCTTACCAAGAGGTTCAGACCTCTTCACGTCTAAAAGCTGTTAGATTGACAGAGTCAAGGTCAAGGATTCACTCCTTCAAGTCGCTACACTGGTGTCAGGAATGGGATGGTGCTGAAAATATTCCAGTTTCGATCTTCTGCTTCCTAAATTACAATTCCCTTTCTATACTTGAACATACCTATTTGTATAAAATATTGGGAGCTGTAACGCTTTGTGGTATTGAGACATAAAAGATGAGAACTGACTTGTAAAACTATTTCCTACACTTTCTTTAATAGTGTAGGTATTAGAGCTGAGAGACGCTCTCACAGGTAAATGATTGGGAGATCACACCCTTGAAATTATTCTTATCTCTTGGCAATTACATGTTATTTTGGTGAGGAACACACGGGATCATCTGAATCATCTCAAACAGGACTGAAGGTTTCACAGAATTAATTGGGGGCTGTCTTCACCTTTGATTTGCGATCATAAAATCGAACATGTTATCTTCAACCGTTATTATTTAATTGTGTCAGTGGAGGAAAATCAGGTGTTTTATTCACGTTTGTTCGAAAGGAAGGAGAACTCTTTAAATATAATGACCATATAATGACCAATATAAAAACATACTGCTCCCCCTTGAAAAAAATTGCCGGATCCTGTCAAATGAAACACTGGATGAAAAGTGGACCTAAAATAAGACGCAATCATAATCACAAAAAAAAATACAATTTATTAGAAATTATATAAAAATCGATTCATGCTGTTATATACATGATAGTGTTCAATAAGCATGAAAAAGTAGGCAACGTTTTGAAAAGCAGGAGGTAGGCTACAGCCTACATAATTTGTCCAATAAGAATGTTTTGAAAAGCAGGAGGTAGGCTACAGCCTACATAACTTGTCCAATAAGAATGTTTTGAAAAGCAGGAGGTAGGCTACAGCCTACATAACTTGTCCAATAAGAATGTTTTGAAAAGCAGGAGGTAGGCTACAGCCTACATAACTTGTCCAATAAGAATGTTTTGAAAAGCAGGAGGTAGGCTACAGCCTACATAACTTGTCCAATAAGAATGTTTTTAAAAGCAGGAGGTAGGCTACTACCTACCTCACTTGTCCAATAAGAATGTTTTGAAAAGCAGGAGGTAGGCTACAGCCTACATAACTTGTCCAATAAGAATGTTTTGAAAAGCAGGAGGTAGGCTACAGCCTACATAACTTGTCCAATAAGAATGTTTTTAAAAGCAGGACTTGTCCAATAAGAATGTTTTGAAAAGCAGGAGGTAGGCTACAGCCTACATAACTTGTCCAATAAGAATGTTTTGAAAAGCAGGAGGTAGGCTACGGCCTACATAACTTGTCCAATAAGAATGTTTTGAAAAGCAGGAGGTACTGTAGGCTACTACTGTCACGGCCGTCAAAATAAGTGGACCAAAGTGCAGCGTGGTGAGCATACATTTTATTTTAAAATGTCGCCAAAAAAACAACAGTGAAGCTTACAGGGCTAAGTGCCACAAACAAAGTTAACCACCCATAGTGAAAGGAGGGAAAAAGGGCTACCTAAGTATGATTCCCAATCAGAAACAACGTTAGACAGCTGTCCCTGATTGAGAAAAATACCCGGCAAAAACATAGAAATAAAAAAACATAGAAAACCAAAAATAGAATGCCCACCCCACATCACACCCTGACCTAACCAAATAGAGAAAGAAAACATCTCTCTAAGGTCAGGGCATGACAACTACCTACCTAGCCCAGTAATGGACTAAAGGAGCCTAATGTTACTCCTTCTAGTCCAAGGGCCTTACATGTTCTATTTAGAGGTGAATTGGCTCTGGCAACCAAAACAGACTCATTACAGTACAGTTCTAGAAACATAAAGCCCTCTACTTTCATATCACATCAAAATAATTTCAGAAATACAAAATATACACTTACTGTACACTCTTAGAAAAAAAGGTGCTATCGTGAACCTAAAAGGGTTCTTCTGCTGTCCCCATAGGGAGAACCCTTTTTGGTTCCAGGTAGAACTCTTTTAGGTCCCATGTAGAGACTTTTTCAGAGAGGGTTCATCCCAAAAGTGTTCTACCTGGAGCCAAAAAGGGTTCCCCTATGGGGACAGCCGAAGAACCCTTTTGGAACAGTATACACTGTTTTAACCCTTTACAGTGGTGGGAATTGGCCTATATGGATAGGGCTCAATTTAAATGTTTCTTACAAAAAAAAATATGAAATGCATAACCATGGTAGCAATTGAAAGGGAACAGTTTCGAGATTATGGAAAAATGATTAGACCAAAGGTGAGGACACAATAGTTCACCGAACCCAATAATTCACCTGACACAAGATTGAATCCAAACATTGCACTGTTAATTTTATGTGCATTTTACATTCACTGTACCTTTCACCACATTTGTTGATAACAAAATCTGAAACTACTCTGGATACATTCAGTAACATGATAATAATATTCCTGGAAAATGTAGGGTAGGTGCAATATAAGACAAAAAAATGACAAGGGTTTGAGTGAGAGGACTACTAGGATCTCCAAGTGGCCACACACCTCTCCAACGTGTGCACAGTTCCTAAGTAACTTCAATGCACTATTATGACTCAAAGAAGAGTCTTCAACTATAAGGTGTTTTTTGAGCTCTCCTAGGTGTGCCGTTGAGGAACTAGAGCAAGAACACTTGTAGTTGTTTTGTTTGGAACACAACCCAGCATCCCCACTAGAGGTCGACCGATTAGGATTTTTCAACGCCGATACCGATACCGATTGTTGGAGGACCAGAAAAAGCCAATACCGATTAATCAGCCGATTTAAAATACAATTTCAATAAAAAATAATGTATTTGTAATAATGACAATTACAACAATACTGAATGAACACTTATTTTAACTTAATATAATACATCAATAAAATCAATTTAGCCTCAAATAAAATGAAACATGTTCAATTTAGTTTAAATAATGCAAAAACAAAGTGTTGGAGAAGAAAGTAATATGTGCCATGTAAAAAAGCTAACGTTTAAGTTCCTTGCTCAGAACATGAGAACCAGGTAAGAAGTTTTAGGTTGTAGTTAATATAGGAATTATAGGACAATTTCTCTCTATACAATTTGTATTTCATATACCTTTGACTATTGGATGTTCTTATAAGCACTTTAGTATTGCCAGTGTAACAGTATATCTTCCGTCCCTCTCCTCGCCCCTACCTGGGTACGAACCAGAAACACATCGACAACAGCCACCCTCGAAGCAGCGTTACCCATCGCTCCACAAAAGCCGCGGCCCTTGCAGAGCAAGGGGAACAACCACTCCAAGTCTCAGAGTGAGTGATGTTTGAAACACTATTTCACCTGGTTAATATTGCCTGCTAACCTGGATTTCTTTTAGCAAAATATGCAGGTTTAAAAATAAATACTCCTGTGTATTGATTTTAAGAAAGGCATTGATGTTTATGGTTAGGTACAGTCGTGCAACGATTGTGCTTTTTTCGCAAATGCGCTTTTGTTAAGAGAGCAAGACTTTCTAATCGACCTGGCACGGGTATCCTGGAAGGATATTGATCTCATTCCTTCAGTAGAGGATTCCTGGTGATTCTTTAAAATAGCTTTCCTCACCATCTTAAATAACCATGCCCCATTCAAAAAAATGTAGAACCAGGAACAGATATAACCCTTGGTTCACTCCAGACCTGACTACCCTTGACCAGCACAAAAAAAATCCTGTGGCGTATTGCATTAGCATCGAATAGCCCCCGCGATATGCAACTTTTCAGGGAGGTTAGGAACCAATACACACAGGCAGTTAGGAAATCTTTTCAAACAGAAATGTGCATCCTGTAGCACAAACTCCAATAAGTTCTGGGACACTGTAAAGTCCATGGAGAATAAGAGCACCACCTCCCAGCTGCCCACTGCGCTGAGGCTAGGAAACACTGTCACCACCGATAAATCCACGATAATTGAGAAATTCAAAAAGCATTTTTCTATTTCTGGCCATGCTTTCCACCTGTCTACCCTTACCCCAGCCCACAGCCCTGCAACCCCCACAGCAACTTGCCCAAGCCTCCCCATTTCTCCTTCATGCCATACAACTCTCCTTCTGTGGCCTCCAACTGCTCTTAAATGCAAGTAAAACTAAATGTATGCTATTCAACCGATCGCTGCCCGCACCTGCCCGCCCGTCCAGCATCACTACTTTGGACGGTTCTGACTTAGAATATGTGAACAACTACAAATACCTAGGTGTCTGGTTAGACTGTAAACTCTCCTTCCAGACTCACATGAATCATAAAACAACAACCAGCTCCGAGATGGCATAGCAGTTCAGACGTCTTTTGTCCTCGTCTTGTCGTGTCCTGTATATATATATATATTTACAACTTTTTTCACATACATTTTATTATTAATCAACTCATCTTCAAAACACTCTCCTGCAACCCACCTCACCAATTTATATTTATAAATAAGTATTATTTACCTCAAATCTGCAATCCTCCAAGAAGCTAGCCAGAAGCTAGCCAGAAACTCCAAGAAGCTAGCCAGAAACTAGCCAGAAGCTAGCCAGGAGCTAGCCAGAAGCTAGCCCAGAAGCTAAATCATTAGCTAATTAGAAGCTAGTTCAGAAGCTAGTTAGCGTCTTTACTGGCAAATCGTTAGTATTCAGCTAACCACGGTTTGTGGTTATCAGCTATCCTTTAGCTCGAAAATCTATCGCCAGTTTTGTACGGCGCAGCGCGGCTCGGAACGGAACATACCGGACCTTTTTTTCTCCATGTCCCTGGATTTCAACTGCTCTCTGGACATTCATACCCAGATCTCACAGCTAGCTAGCTGCTATCCGTGTGACTATCTGCTTTCGTCGATTCCGGAGCAAACATCAATTACTCCGGAGCTAGCCAGCTCCGTCAATCACTCCTGAGCTCCGTCAATCACTCCTGGGCTGCAGTCACCTATCCGGACCCATTTTACTGCCTACGCGGAGCCCCACCGGGCCTTCACAACTGGACTGCCGACGTTATCTACCTGAAGGAGATCCGGCTGGCTCCTCCGTCGCAACGTTACCTGAACGCCCATCTGCGGCCTGCTATCCGTTAGCTGTCTTACCGGCTGCTCTCAGAATAGACAATCGGACAATTTATTTATTTTTATTATTATTATGTTTCTTCTGGGGCCTCTATAACTAACCCCACTAATCTACTGACGGAACGCAAGAGGTGGCTAACAACAGACCTCCATCCTATGCTAGCTTGCTACCGATGTCCTGGCTAGCTGTCTAAATCCCCGTGACCTCCAACCAACCTCTCCACTCACCGGACCCTTTTGATCACTCGACTAAGGATGCCTCTCCTTAATGTCAATATGTCTTGTCCATTGCTGTTCTGGTTAGTGTTTATTGGCTTATTTCACTGTAGAGCCTCTAGTCCTGCTCACTATACCTTATCCAACTTATTAGTTCCACCACCCACACATGCAATGACATCTCCTGGTTTCAATGATGTTTCTAGAGGCAATATCTCTCTCTTCATCACTCAATACCTAGGTTTACCTCCACTGTATTCACATCCTACCATACCTTTGTCTGTACATTATACCTTGATGCTATTTTATCGCCCCCAGAAACCTCCTTTTACTCTCTGTTCCAGACGTTCTAAACGACCAATTCTTATTGCTTTTAGCCACACCCTTATTCTTCTCCTCCTATGTTCCTCTGGCGATGTAGAGGTGAATCCAGGCCCTGCAGTGCCTAGCTCCACTCCTATTCCCCAGGCGCTCTCTTTTGATGACTTCTGTAACCGTAATAGCCTTGGTTTCATGCATGTTAACATTAGAAGCCTCCTCCCTAAGTTTGTTCTATTCACTGCTTTAGCACACTCTGCCAACCCGGATGTTCTAGCTGTGTCTGAATCCTGGCTTAGGAAGACCACCAAAAATTCAGAAATTTTAATTCCAAACTACAACATTTTCAGACAAGATAGAACTGCCAAAGGGGGCGGTGCTGCAAAGATAGCCTTCTGTCCTACTATCCAGGTCTGTACCCAAACAGTTTGAACTTCTACTTTTAAAAATCCACCTCTATAAAAACAAGTCTCTCACCGTTGCCGCCTGCTATAGACCACCCTCTGCCCCCAGCTGTGCTCTGGACACCATATGTGAACTGATTGCCCCCTATCTATCTTTAGAGCTCGTGCTGCTAGGCGACCTAAACTGGAACATGCTTAACACCCCAGCCATCCTACAATCTAAACTTGATGCCCTCAATCTCACACAAATTATCAATGAACCTACCAGGTACCCCCCCAAAGCCTTAAACACGGGCACCCTCATAGATATCATCCTAACCAACTTCCCCTCTAAATACACCTCTGCTGTCTTCAACCAAGATCTCAGCGATCTTGCCTGAATCCGTAATGGGTCTTCGGTCAAACGACCTCCACTCATCACTGTAAAACGCTCCCTGAAACACTTCAGCGAGCAGGCCTTTCTAATCGACCTGGCCGGGGTATCTTGGAAGGATATTGATCTCATCCCGTCAGTAGAGGATGCCTGGATATTTTTTTAAAATGCCTTCCTAACCATCTTAAATAAACATGCCCCATTCAAGAAATGTAGAACCAGGAACAGATATAGCCCTTGGTTCTCCCCAGACCTGACTGCCCTTAACCAACACAAAAACATCCTATGGCGTTCTGCATTAGCATCGAACAGCCCCCGTGATATGCAGCTGTTCAGGGAAGCTAGAAACCGTTATACACAGGCAGTTAGAAAAGCCGAGGCTAGCTTTTTCAAGCAGAAATTTGCTTCCTGCAACACTAACTCAAAAAAGTTCTGGGACACTGTAAAGTTCATGGAGAATAAGAACACCTCCTCCCAGCTGCCCACTGCACTGAACATAGGAAACACTGTCACCACTGATAAATCCACCATAATTGAGAATTTCAATAAGCATTTTTCTACGGCTGGCCATGCTTTCCACCTGGCTACTCCTACCCCGGTCAACAGCACTGCACCCCCAACAGCAACTCACCCAAGCCTTCCCCATTTCTCCTTCTCCCAAATCCATTCAGCTAATGTTCTGAAAGAGCTGAAAAATCTGGACCCTTACAAATCAGTCGGGCTAGACAATCTGGACCCTTTCCTTCTAAAATGATCTGCCGAAATTGTTGCCACCCCTATTACTAGCCTGTTCAACCTCTCTTTCGTGTCGTCTGAGATTCCCAAAGATTGGAAAGCAGCTGCGGTCATCCCCCTCTTCAAAGGGGGGGACACACTTGACCCAAACTGCTACAGACCTATATCTATCCTACCATGCCTTTCTAAGGTCTTCGAAAGCCAAGTCAACAAACAGATTACCGACCATTTCGAATCTCACCATACCTTCTCTGCTATGCAATCTGGTTTCAGAACTGGTCATGGGTGCACCTCAGCCACGCTCAAGGTCCTAAACGATATCTTAACCGCCATCGATAAGAAACATTACTGTGCAGCCGTATTCATTGATCTGGCCAAGGCTTTCGACTCTGTCAATCACCACATCCTCATCGGCAGACTCGACAGCCTTGGTTTCTCAAATGATTGCCTCGCCTGGTTCACCAACTACTTCTCTGATAGAGTTTAGTGTGTCAAATCGGAGGGTCTGCTGTCCGGACCTCTGGCAGTCTCTATGGGGTGCCACAGGGTTCAATTCTTGGACCGACTCTCTTCTCTGTATACATCAATGAGGTCGCTCTTGCTGCTGGTGAGTCTCTGATCCACCTCTACGCAGACGACACCATTCTGTATACTTCCGGCCCTTCTTTGGACACTGTGTTAACAACCCTCCAGGCAAGCTTCAATGCCATACAACTCTCCTTCCGTGGCCTCCAATTGCTCTTAAATACAAGTAAAACTAAATGCATGCTCTTCAACCGATCGCTACCTGCACCTACCCGCCTGTCCAACATCACTACTCTGGACGGCTCTGACTTAGAATACGTGGACAACTACAAATACTTAGGTGTCTGGTTAGACTGTAAACTCTCCTTCCAGACCCATATCAAACATCTCCAATCCAAAGTTAAATCTAGAATTGGCTTCCTATTTCGCAACAAAGCATCCTTCACTCATGCTGCCAAACATACCCTTGTAAAACTGACCATCCTACCAATCCTCGACTTTGGCGATGTCATTTACAAAATAGCCTCCAATACCCCTACTCAACAAATTGGATGCAGTCTATCACAGTGCAATCCGTTTTGTCACCAAAGCCCCATATACTACCCACCATTGCGACCTGTACGCTCTCGTTGGCTGGCCCTCGCTTCATACTCGTCGCCAAACCCACTGGCTCCATGTCATCTACAAGACCCTGCTAGGTAAAGTCCCCCTTTATCTCAGCTCGCTGGTCACCATAGCATCTCCCACCTGTAGCACACGCTCCAGCAGGTATATCTCTCTAGTCACCCCCAAAACCAATTCTTTCTTTGGCCGCCTCTCCTTCCAGTTCTCTGCTGCCAATGACTGGAACGAGCTACAAAAATCTCTGAAACTGGAAACACTTATCTCCCTCACTAGCTTTAAGCACCAACTGTCAGAGCATCTTACAGATTACTGCGCCTGTACATAGCCCATCTGTATATAGCCCGTCCAACTACCTCATCCCCACACTGTTATTCATTTTGCTCCTTTGCACCCCCGTATCTCTACTTGCACACTCATCTACTGCACATCTATCACTTCAGTGTTTAATTGCTATATTGTAATTATTTCGCCACTATGGCCTATTTATTGCCTTACCTCCATTATCCTACCTCATTTGCACACACTGTATATAGACTTTGTTTTCTATTGTATTATTGACTGTATGTTTGTTTATTCCATGTGTAACTCTGTTTTGTTGTATGTGTTGCACTGCTTTGCTTTATCTTGGTCAGGTCGCAAGGTAGGTACATTTCGAGCAAAACACATGAAGATAGATCTATTCTTACATTATTTTAGTAAAATGAAATAAACAAATCATTCAAATTACTTGCATTCATTTTTTTGTATATGTTTATTTTTTGAGACAGCTATGAAATGACAGAGGGCATACAGATCGGTGCAGAAATAGATTGATGGGTTGGCTATTTACCGCCGGTTTTCGGTGGGAGAGGGGTGACGTGTGTAACCGCTAGATCACCGGCTCTGCCCGACCTGAATTAATTTTCATTAAGTTAATGTTGGTTATTTTTTACGGGTCAATTTCAATTCACCACAGAATCATTTCTTACAGTGTTGCCGTGTGATTGAGTGTGTACAATTCCCAAAAAAATTGCCATTTTACTGCCACTCCTGTTTCTAATCTGTGTCAATGAAGCAATGAAAAAATGTAGGTGGAATTCCATAATAACTATTATCCATAGGCCCTTATCATCTATCAATATTTAGGCTATAAACTATTTGCATGTTAGAAGAATATTTCGAAGATAAATACACAACGCAGAGACAGAGGACAAGAGGTCAACACAGTACAAGAGGTTAACAGGACTAACAGTCGATAAGTGTACTAACGATCAATGGAAATAGTGTTTTTTTGGTAATAGGGGATTCATGCAGCGACATCTGTTAGGAATGTCAGTCTTGAACCTGTAGCTACGTGTGGCACCTTCTTATTGGTCCAACCTGAAATTGGATACTTGTTATTAAATAGGATACCGTTTTATTGCAAGGAATTCTAATTGGTCAACCACAGGCTAGGGCTGGGTTAAAAAGTACATCCTGTTCCTTTGTCTTGGGGAGAGAGTCTCAAGAGAACATCAGGGATAATGACCATCTACTTCCAAGCATGATTTGTCCCATTTGAATAAACCTATTTTCCTCCCCCTGATTTGCTTTGGGGTCTGTGTCATTGAAGAATAACATCATATGCAAATTCTAAACCTTTGATTGTATGAGAAACACCATTTTTGTATTTAGATGCTACCTTTTACACAGTGGTGTAAAGTACCTACAGTGCATTCGGAAAGTACACAGAACCCTTGACTTTTTACACATTTTGTTACATTACAGCCTTATTCCAAATGTTTTTTTCTCCTAATCAGTCTTCACATAATACCCCATAATGACAAAGCAAGAACAGGTTTTTAGACATTTTTGCAATTGTACTAAAATTAGAAAACTGTTATCACATTTACATAAGTATTCAGAACCTTTACTCAGTACTTTGTTGAAGCACCTTTGGTAGCGATTACAGTCTCAAGTCTTCTTGGGTATGATGCTACAAGCTTGGCACACCTGTATTTGGGGAGTTTCTTCCATTATTCTCTGCAGATCCTCTCAAGATCTGTCAGGTTGGATGGGGAATGTCACTGCACAGCTATTTTCAGGTCTTTCCAGAAATGTTAAATCAAATTCAAGTCCGGGCTCTGGCTGGGCCATTCAAGGACATTCAGAGACTTGTCCCGACGCCACACCGGCATTGTCTTAGCTGTGTGCTTAGCAAGGGTGCAACTTTCACTAGGGACGGGGGACACATTTTGAAATGTTTGTGTCCCCCCCCAATTTTATCATTGGAATGTGATACAAAACAAGGCAACGGTGTGCTTTAGGACCATGCGGATGCCTCCGAGTGGTTGGAAAGGTTGTTTTAAGTGTTTTTCCGACTGGATGTAGGACCATGCGGACACCACAGAGCGGGCTGACAGGCAAAGCTTCTGGAAGGCTGGCTGGACCAGCATGGGATAGTTGAGCATAGTTCAGTATACACGCTCCACTATTTCACAGAGTTGTAAAAGGAACAGAAACTGGCTACTCTTTAGTTGCGTGATGTAGCTGGCAAAGTAACTGCTGTTTACCTTAATAACAGAAAAAAATCAAAATGAGTGTTTATTCGCAGTGCTGAGCTGGTATTGTAACTGACATGTAACGTTAGCTAATGTTTCTTTACCTCTCAAATGAGGTGAATGAATAAGCTATGCTAGTGAGTAGCTACCAAAACCTGGTCAGCTCTAGTCTCTAGTTATCTGTCAGATAGCAATATGAGGTGGCTATTATTATTATCTAACATCAGTTGTTTGTATGGACATGTTTTGTAGCGCTTGTTTTGTCACATTTCAGAAGTAAATGAACATGGCAATCTTTTGCCAGTTGATATACCGTTAGAGAAAGAGCTGACCAAAAGATGGCTTACATTAGCTATAATTTTGTTCCTCAATCGTACTAGAACTAAATGAAACGATGAAACCATCGGCTAAACGATTGAAGATTGATATTCTGACATTTTTTCAGTGCAATGTGAGTTGTATTAGTCAGTATGTCAATATAACATTATTGATCTGTCAGTTTCTCAAGCTAATTCCTTACTTTTCACACTGACACAGTGTTTTGCAGGCAGAGACAAATAAATGGGTAATCCATACTTCTTGAAAATGAAAACGCACAATGCTCACTTACCATAGTAGCCTAACCTAGTGGGGAGAACAAGTATTTGATACACTGCCGATTTTGCAGGTTTTCCTACTTACAAAGCATGTAGAGATCTGTAATTTTTTTATCATAGGTACACTTCAACTGTGAGAGATGGCATCTAAAACAAAAATCCAGAAAATCCCATTGTATGATTAAGTAATTCATTTGCATTTTATTGCATGACATAAGTATTTGATCACCTACCAACCAGAAAGAATTCCAGCTCTCACAGAACAGTTCGTTTTTCTTTAAGAAGCCCTCCTGTTCTCCACTCATTACCTGTATTAACTGCACCGTTTTGAACTCGTTACCTGTATAAAAGAAACCTGTCCACACACTCAATCAAACAGACTCCAACCTCTCCACAATGGCCAAGACCAGAGGGCTGTGTAAGGACATCAGGGTTAAATTAACCTACAAAGCATTACATGGGCTTGCTCCTACCTATCTCTCTGATTTGGTCCTGCCGTACATACTTACACGTACGCTACGGTCACAAGACGCAGGCCGCTTAATTGTCCCTAGAATTTCTAAGCAAACAGCTGGAAGCAGGGCTTTCTCCTATAGAGCTCCATTTTTATGGAATGGTCTGCCTACCCATATGTGAGACGCAAACTCGGTCTCAACCTTTATGTCTTAACTGAAGACTCATCTCTTCAGTGGGTCATATGATTGAGTGTAGTCTGGCCTAGGAGTGTGAAGGTGAATGGAAAGGCTCTGGAGCAACGAACCACCCTTGCTGTCTCTGCCTGGCCGGTTCCCCTCTTTTCCACTGGGATTCTCTGCCTCTTACCCTATTACAGGGGCTGAGTCACTGCCTCCAGCTCTTTCATACCGTCCCTAGGAGGGGTGCGTCATTTGAGTGGGTTGAGTCACTGATGCGATCTTCCTGTCTGGGTTGACGCCCCCCTTGGGTTGTGCCGTGGCGGAGATCTTTGTGGGCTATACTCGGCCTTGTCTCAGGATGGTAAGTTGGTGGTTGAAGTTATCCCTCTAGTGGTGTGGGGGCTTGTGCTTTGGCAAAGTGGGATGGGTTATATCCTTCCTGTTTGGCCCTGTCCGGGGGTGTCATCGTATGGGGCAACAGTGTCTCCTGACCCCTCCTGTCTCAGCCTCCAGTATTTATGCCTCAGTAGTTTATGTGTCGGGGGGCTAGGGTCAGTTTGTTATATCTGGAGTACTTCTCCTGTCCTATCTGGTGTCCTGTGTGAATTTAAGTATGCTCTCTCTAATTCTCTCTTTCTCTCTTTATTTCTCTCTCTCGGAGGACCTGAGCCCTAGGACCATGCCCCAGGACTACCTGACATGATGACTCCTTGCTGTTCCCAGTCCACCTGGCCATGCTGCTGCTCCAGTTTCAACTGTTCTGCCTGTGATTATTATTTGACCATGCTGGTCATTTATGAACATTTGAACATCTTGGCCATGTTCTGTTATAATCTCCACCCGGCACAGCCAGAAGAGGACTGGCCACCCCACATAGCCTGGTTCCTCTCTAGGTTTCTTCCTAGGTTTTGGCCCTTCTAGGGAGTTTTTCCTAACCACCGTGCTTCTACACCTGCATTGCTTGCTGTTTGGGGTTTTAGGCTGGGTTTCTGTACAGCACTTTGAGATATCAGCTGATGTACGAAGGGCTATATAAATACATTTGATTTGATTTGAAATTGTAGACCTGCACAAGGCTGGGATGGGCTTCAGGACAATAGGCAAGCAGCTTGGTGAGAAAGCAACAACTGTTGGCACAATTATTAGAAAATGAAAGAAGTTCAAGATGACGGTCAATCACCCTCGGTCTGGGGCTCCATGCAAGATCTCACCTCGTGGGGCATCAATGATCATGAGGAAGGTGAGGGATCAGCCCAGAACTATACGGCAGGACCTGGTCAATGACCTGAAGAGAGCTGGGACCACAGTCTCAAAGAAAACCATTAGTAACACACCACGCCATCATGGATTAAAATCCTGCAGCGCACGCAAAGGTCCCCCTGCTCAAGCCAGCGCATGTCCAGGCCAATCTGAAGTTTGCCAGTGACCATCTGGATAATCCAGAGGAGGAATGGGAGAAGGTCATGTGGTCTGATGAGACAAAAATAGAGCTTTTTGGTCTAAACTCCACTTGCCGTGTTTGGAGGAAGAAGAAGGATGATTACAACCCCAAGAACACCATCCCAACCGTGAAGCAAGGAGGTGGAAACATCATTCTTTGGGAATGCTTTTCTGCAAAGGTGACAGGACGACTGCACCATATTGAGGGGAGGATGGATGGGGCCATGTATCGCGATATCTTGGCCAACAACCTCCTTCCCTCAGTAAGAGCATTGAAGATGGGTCGTAGCTGGGTCTTCCATCATGACAACGACCCAAAACACACAGCCAGGGCAACTAAGGAGTGGCTCCGTGAGAAGCATCTCAAGGTCCTAGAGTGGCCTAGCCAGTCTCCAGACCTGAACCAAATAGAAAATCTTTGGAGGCAGCTGAAAGTCCGTATTGCACAGCGACAGCCCCGAAACCTGAAGAATCTGGAGAAGGTCTGTATGGAGGAGTGGGCCAAAATCCCTGCTGCAGTGTGTGCAAACCTAGTCAAGAACTACAGGAAATGTATGATCTCTGTAATTGCAAACAAAAGTTTCTGTACCAAATATTAAGTGCTGCTTTTCTGATGTATCAAATACTTATGTCATGCAATAAAATGCAAATTAATTACTTAAAAATCATACAATGTGATTTTCTGGATTTTTGTTTTAGATCCCGTCTCTCACAGTTGAAGTGTACCTATGATAAAAAAATACAGACCTCTACATGCTTTGTAAGTGTAATGGCAGATTTCCTCTTCGTCTGAAGAGGAGTAAGGATCGGACCAAGATGCAGGGTGGTAAGTGTTCATGAAGATTTATTAAAAACAAACTGAACACCAAAATACAAAACAATAAACAATGTGATGAAAACGAAAACCGAAACAGTACCGTGTGGCGACAAACACGCGCACGGAAACAAACATCCACAAACCAACAGTGAAACCCAGGCTACCTAAGTATGATTCTCAATCAGAGACAACTAACGACACCTGCCTCTGATTGAGAACCATACTAGGCTGAACACAAAAACCAACATAGAAAAACAAACATAGACTGCCCACCCCAACTCACGCCCTGACCATACTAAATAAAGACAAAATAAAAATAAAGGTAAATAAAGGTCAGAACGTGACAGTACCCCCCCAAAGATGCGGACTACGGCCGCAAAACCTGAACCTATAGAGGAGGGCCTGGGTGGGCGTCTGTCCGCGGTGGCGGCTCTGGCACGGGACGTGGACTCCACTTCACCATAGTTTTAGTGCGCCGCTCAGCCCTCCTCCGTGGCCTCTTTAGAGCGGCGACCCTCGCCGCCGACCTTGGACTGGGGACCTACGCCACGGGTCCTGAATGGACGGGGGACTCCGGCGGCGACGGACAGGCGGGAGACTCCGGCAGCTCCGGAGTGAACGGCGATTCTGGCATCACCGACGTGACTGGCGGCTCTGGCAGCTCCTGGCTGGCTGACGGCTCTGGCAGCTCCTGGCTGACTGACGGCTCTGGCAGCTCCTGGCTAACTGACGGATCAGGATAGACTGGCGGTTCTGACGGCTCAGGACAGACTGGCGGCTCTAGCGACTCAGGACAGACGGGAGACTCTAGCAGCTCAGGACAGACGGGAGACTCTAGCAGCTCAGGACAGACGGGAGACTCTAGCAGCTCAGAACAGGAGGAAGACTCTGGCAGCGCTGTCCATACAGTGGAGTGAGTTCTGGTTAATTACAGGGATGTCCATACAGTGGAATGAGTTCTGGTTAATCACAGGGATGTCCATACAGTGGAATGAGTTCTGGTTAATCACAGGGATGTCCATACAGTGGAGTGAGTTCTGGATAATCACAGGGATGTCCATACAGTGGAATGAGTTCTGGTTAATCACAGGGATGTCCATACAGTGGAGTGAGTTCTGGTTAATCACAGGGATGTCCATATAGCGCAGTGTATCTTTCAGTACTACTGTAATACACTGTGAGTGAATCTATCTTTCAGTAATACTAAACAGTATAGCTCTCAGTTCACCGTAAGTGGACTCCTGGTAGCTATTACACACTGAAGTGGTCCTTCTGTAGCTCAGTTGGTAGAGCATGGCGCTACACACTGGGACCACCCATATGTAGAATGTATGCACACATGACTGTAAGTCGCTTTGGATAAAAGCTGCTCTCATATCATATATATATATATATATATATCTCTCAGTACTATAACACACTGACTACACACAGAGGGGAACTATCTCTCAGTACTATAACACACTGACTACACACTGAGGGGAACTATCTCTCAGTACTATAACACACTAAATACACACTGAGGGGAACTTTCTCTCAGTACTATAACACACTGACTACACACTGAGGGGAACTTTCTCTCAGTACTATAACACACTGACTACACACTGAGGGGAACTGTCTCTCAGTACTATAACACACTGACTACACACTGAGGGGAACTGTCTCTCAGTACTATAACACACTGACTACACACTGAGGGGAACTATCTGTCAGTACTATAACACACTGACTACACACTGAGGGGAACTTTCTCTCAGTACTATAACACACTGACTACACACTGAGGGAACTTTCTCTCAGTACTATAACACACTGACTACACACTGAGGGGAACTGTCTCTCAGTACTATAACATACTAAATACACACTGATGGGAACTGTCTCTCAGTACTATAACATACTGACTACACACTGAGGGGAACTTTCTCTCAGTACTATAACACACTGACTACACACTGAGGGGAACTGTCTCTCAGTACTATAACACACTGACTACACACTGAGGGGAACTGTCTCTCAGTACTATAACACACTGACTACACACTGAGGGGAACTATCTGTCAGTACTATAACACCGATTCTCTCCCTTTCTTCCATAGACTTGGGTTCAAATTGTATGGGTGAGTGTGCTTGATTGAGCTTGCCTGGCTCAATGGATCCAATGGAATAGTCCTGAAAGTGCAAACCCCTCTGATATGGCACTTCAGAACACAAGATGAATGTTTCAAATGTCTTAAGGTTCCATACATACGAAATGCATGCACAGCAAGGAAGGTCAGTACAGAGCACAGGAACAGAAACATTCTTATAAAGCACTTATAGTGTGCCTCGCTTTTCAAATAATCCGGAACAAATGTGATTCTTCTAAGAGGAACTGCACTGTAGAAACACACCGGCAACACTTAAGGTAAACTTGTTGGCCAGTAGCAGATCTCGTGGAATGATTTGTTTTGGGAAATCATAACAGTAAAGGTAGGTTTTGTGAATTTGACATAAACTTTTGTGACTCTATAACATGCTATGTCATGATTATGACAATGTTATTCAGTCTTTATGACCGACGCAACCCCTATTCCCTATTTAGCGCACTACTTTTGAGTCGGCCGCATAATATTTCCTCAACACGACACACTTACAGCACCCATTCCCAGGCCATGCAGACAGGCTTTTTTTTGGCATGGGGAACACATGTTTACATGGCTAAAGCTAGTGAATTAGATCATAAACTAAATTGAAATAATCAATCAGAAATGAACAGTAGATATTACACTCACAAAAGTTTCAAAAGAATATTGACATTTGAAATGTCATAGTATGGCTATGCATGGTGTTGTAAAAGAAAAGGAGAGCCGCACACTCCAGGAGCTCATGTAATGCCTGTCGTCGGAATGAGTGGACCAAAGCGCATCGTGAAAAGCACATCGTGAAAAGTGTTCATGATTTTATTGATCAAAGAAACACTCTAACAAAGTAACAAAACGAAAGCGAAGTCAGGTAAAACAGATACTAAACAGAAAAGAACTATCCACAAAACACAGGTGGGAAAAAGGCTGCCTAAGTATGATTCCCAATCAGAGACAATGATAGACAGCTGCCTCTGATTGGGAACCACACTCGGCCAAAAACAAAGGAATAGAAAACATAGAATGCCCACCCTAATCACACCCTGACCTAAACAAATAGACTCGTTAAGGTCAGGGCGTGACAGGTCAGCTGAAATCATTTTATGACCAACGTTTAGACAGCCATGCTGTCTTCATCAGGGTATATGTACGGTGTTGTAATAATGTGGAAACAGTTGAAATACAAATGGGAAACTAAATCAACATACAGTAAATATGGGTTGTATTTACAATGGTGTTTGTTCTTCACTGGTTGCTCTTTTCTTGTGGCAACATGTCACAAATCTTGCTTCTGTGATGGCACACTGTTATTTCACATAGATATTTATCAAAATTGGGTTTGTTTTCAAATTCTTTGTGGGTTCGTGCAGTCTGAGGGAAATATGTGTCTCTAATATGGTCATATATTTGGCAGGTTAGGAAGTGCAGCTCAGTTTCCACCTCATTTTGTAGGCAGTGAGCACACAGCCTGTCTTCTCTTGAGAGCCATGTCTGCCTACGGCGGCCTTTCTCAATAGCAATGCTATGCTCACTGAGTTTGTACATAGTTAAATCTTTCCTTAATTTTGGGTAAGTCACAGTGGTCAGGTATTCTGCCACTGTGTACTCTCTGTTAAGGGCCAAATAGCATTCCAGTTTGCTCTGTTATTTTGCTTAATTCTTTACAATGTCTCAAGTAATTATCTTTTTGTTTTCTCATGATTTGGTTGGCTCTAATTGCGTTGCTGTCCTAGGGCTCTGTGGGGTCTTTTGTGGACCAGCTTGCATAGGGGACTCTTCTCTAGGTTAATCTCTCTGTAGGTGAGAACTTTGTTATGGACGGTTTGGGAATCGCTTCTTTTTTGGTGGTTGTAGGATTTAACATAATTTTCTGGATTTTGATAATTAGCTGATATTGTCCTAATTCTGCTCTGCATTATTTTGTGTTTTACGTTATACACAGAGGAAGTTTTTGAAGAATTTTGTATGTTTGTTCTATTTGTGAATTCTTGGTTGGTGAGCGAACCCCAGACCTCACAACAATGAAGGGCAATGGTTTCTATAACTTAAGTATTTGTAGCAAGAGCCTAATTTGGATGTCAAATGTTGTGTTCCTTTTGATGGCCATGCCTCTCAGAAAGTTCACAGATTTGTGGAAGTTACCTGTGGTGCTGATGTTTAGGCCGAGGCAGGTATAGTTTGCTCTAGGGAAATAGTTCCTAGAAGGAATTTGTATTTGTGGTCCTGGAAACTTGACATTTTTTGGAACACCATTAACTGAGATTCACTGTCAGGGACCAGGTCTGAAAGCTCTCCTTTCCCCAACTTTCTGCCCCCCCCCCCTCTCTCAACCCTTTGTCTTATCCCCCTCTCTCTCTCTCTAAACCCTTCTCTATTTATCTCCCTCTCTCTCTACAACCTCCCCTGTCTCTCTATCGTTCCCTCTTCCTCTCTCTCCCTCTCGCGGAGCAACCATGATGATTTATAAGGGATCTGTCAGCAGTAGCTGCTCTCAGTATGCGATGAGCAAAAGGCACCTTGGGGAATTTTATGATCCATGACGAACCATCCAGGATCATTTGAGATGTGTGCCTGTGTCATAGCATATTAATAATGGCCTCCCTCTCATCTGACGCAGACGCCGCCACAGCTGCCCGCCACACCTTCAAAAGAGATAATTTAATCCTATCTCGCTATCTCGCCACTCTCTCTTCCCCCTCTGTCTGTCTCCCTCTTCCCCCCTCTCTCCCTCTCCCATTCCCCTCTCTCTCTTTCTCGCTCCCTCTCTAACTGTTAATACTTAAAACTGAAGCCCAGTGATAAGCCTTGTTGGTTTATATTGTTGCACCTTGGCTTTGGGAGAGATAAACCAGAAACCGGGAAATGGGACAGGAAGTAAGATGCAGTGAGGAGGAAATAAACCCCTGGATCCAGGACGTGACCTAGGCAAGGCAGATAAACATGGAGGAAGGTAATAGGACTTTCATAAAGATATTGAAATGGCTGTTTGTGCAGTGAGCTTTTGAGAGGCCTCTTTATTGGAGGGTTATTGTCTTTTATTATTCCTGTGTCAACCAACCGCCTGTTAAAGTTTGATACCGAGGAACTAAGCACCTCCTCGAGGTTATATCAAATTTTATTTTTTCTCAGCGTTTCTCTCATTCCACTTTCTTTTTCTTCTGCGAGCTAGGCCTGTGAACAAACGATTGAGTCAAGGCAGGGTACTCCTTAGTGAGCTGCTTTTGCTCCCTTCATCTCACAGGCACATTGCATTCTCTTTCAACAGCAGAAACCCCATGGTGATGCAGACAAATGAGGAGCCTGAACTGGTGCATAGGACGGCATGGAGAGAGAGGCATAAACAGTATTATATGTGACTCGTTTCAGGAAACTAGGCATATCGCGGGTCACTACTTCCCAGGAGAGCCATTTGAACATCATCTATTTTTTTACCAAAATGTGTTTTTTGGCAGAAATGCCTTCTGGAACATGGGAACTTTCAAGTACCTTAATAACAGACGTGTATGCTATCTGTAAATATTAATAAAATGGTTCAATTACAAGCCTAGTTGGTTTAGCCATAGAAAAACATACAGTAGCAACCTTCCTGTTAGCATGATTAGCTGAGATAATGAGTAGGCTAGACATGCCAATAGATGAGTTTGGATTGGTCTTCTATATAGCATGCTTCTGTCTATATGAGCTGGTCAGTATGTGTAGGTAATCATGTCTAACAAGGTTTTTTTTAAATGCATCGCGTAATAGAAATGCATAAGTGTTGCTCTCCACTTTCTGGAGGACTGAATTTTGAAATCAGTGGAATTGGAGAATGATAGCTAAGGAGATGGAGAAAACACCTGTATCCAGATTACATCTTTAATCTAAGGGACACCATGGCATCTGTGACAGGGAGAAGCATCCATCCATGATGTATACGGGTAAGATAGTCTAGCTATCAGAAAATAGTTTTCATTTCAAGTTGAAGTGTACTGTTAGCTGTCTAGCTAACACGTACGCCGGCTGGTTCACGAGCTAACCTTACATGTATGATCTTATTATTCATATCTTAGAGCCATTTGCTTTGCTAGTTATATACTAATGTAAGCTAGCTAACATTGAACCTGGTTGGTTAGCTACCTGCAGATTCATGCAGGGTAGTAACGTCATGAGTTTGGATTATAGTTAATTGTTTAGCTAGCTAGCTAGCTACATTTCTAAACGAAAGACTCCACTATGCTAAGTATCCATTTCAGTAGAATGTCACTGTGACAACTGTTGATAGACGTAGCTGGTAAATTCTCTGTGACTATCTACTCCGATTTCAGAGCACTCTTGAGTGTGCCAGAGCGCAGAATAACTGACAAATTTACAAACGAATACCCAAACATGATCCAGAATACCCGTTGAATGTGGTGGGTGTCAGTAAACGTTGGCAAAAAAAACATAAACTGTTGCCAGCAGCACAGTTGCAGTCACCAACAGAATGGATAACATAAAAACAACCTAACCAGCTCTGCTAGGGCGAGTAAAATGCTCATTGAGCTGTTCTCTCATTTGTTCTCTGGAAGTAGCTAGCAAGCTAGCCGAAGCTAGCCAGTTAGCTTGGGTGCCCTTAAAGAGATGGATGGGGCTAAAGCTTAAGAGGGTGTGAACGATGTTGAATGGGTGTAGACAAAGAAGAGCTCTCCAGTAGGTACCAAAACATTCAAAGGCTATTTTCTCTGGTTAAAAGTTTATCAAATTTCATAGCAGAATTACTTTCCCCTTGTTCCTCAAATGCAGTGTATGATGTACCATTCTGTTGCTCTGTGTCTCTGCTTTTATCCAATGTAAAAAAAAACACGTTTCAAATGTTGCTACATAAGACCAAATCAATACGGTCGGTCACATATACAGCATATAGGTCTGTATAGTGTCCAGTGTTCACTGCCTATAGTATGTTATGTTATACAATTTTATTTGCTTCTCGTACATCAAACATACATCAAACATACAACTTTGGAGTGAGCATTAGGCTTCTCAAAAGCCGTACCGCAGTGATGATCTGTTTGTTTTGGAATCGAGTTTGATCCAGAACAGACAGAAAACAGATGATGTCAGTTGTAATGACTGTTATAGAATGTCCCTTACAAGACTCATAAATTGCTGAGTTGAATTCAGTCCTTCATTCCAGTACTTCTCATAAAAACAAGAGAAATTACATAGAATTGATGAATGTTGTACTTGTCTTCTATGTCCTCTGTCCTTTTTTACAGTGATACACATACAGCTTACTGTATTTCATATCATTCTGAATGCAATGGATATTACTTTTCTATATTACTAATAATACAAATGATAATACCTGTCACGTGTGCTCACTCTCCGGCATCTAGGTCACCAGGCTGCTCGTTATGGCGCACACCTGCCACCAGCGTTACACACATAATGACACTCACCTGGACTCCATCACCTCCTTGATTACCTGCCCTATATATTTCACTCGCTTTGGTTTCTTCCCCAGTCGTCATTGTTCCTGTTTCATGTCGGTGTGATGTTTGTGATTCTTGTTTTGTTCATTTATTAATTAAATGTATTCACTCCCTGAACTTGCTTCCCGATTCTCAGCGTACATCATTACAATACCCTTCATAAAGTGTGTATTTTGGTTGTAAGGGGGATGAGCTTCTACCCAAAGATAAAGCATGCCACAAAATGAGAGAAAGTGTAAGAGTGATATTTAGGAATTCAGTATAAGGAAAAATATTCTAATTTTATTCCAGATAATATGGATTAAGCACACAATTTATTAAGTATAAAGATTTACAAATATCCCCATAGTACTGTACTATGGGGATACTATAGTTTGCACTTTTTACTCTCCACAGTATTCCAACCTTATTCCAACAGTAATCTTAAAAAAAAAAATATATATATATATATATATATATATATACACTTCCTTGCAAAACTATTCACCCCCCTTGGCATTTTTCCTATTTTGTTGCATTACAACCTGTAATTTAAATGGATTTTTATTTTACCCCCTTTTCTCCCCAATTTCATGGTTTCCAATTGTTAGTAGTTACTATCTTGTCTCATCGCTACAACTCCTGTACGGGATCGGGAGAGACGAAGGTCGAAAGCCATGCGTCCTCTGAAACACAACCCAATCAAGCCGCATTGCTTCTTAACACAGCGCGCATCCAACCTGGAAGCCAGTCGCACCAATGGGTCGGAGGAAATACTGTGCACCTGGCGACCTGTTTAGTGTGCACTGCGCCCGGCCCGCCACAGGAGTCACTAGTGCGCGATGAGACAAGGATATCCCTACCGGCCAAACCCTCCCTAACCCAGACGACACTAGGCCAATTATGCGTCGCCCCACAGACCTCCCAGTCACAGCCAGCTGCGACAGAGTCTGGGCACGAACCCAGAGTCTCTGGTGGCACAGCTAGCACTGGGATGCAGTGCCCTAGACTACTGCGCCACCCGGGAGGATAAATTGACATACACAAAATAATCCAAATTGGTGAAATAAAAAAAAAAGACTTGTTTCAAAAAATTATATAACCAAAAAACTACGTAAAAGTGATGTGTGCATATCTATTCATATGTATGCTATGAAGCCCCTAAATAAGAATGGGTGCCACCAATTACCTTCAGAAGTCACATAATTAGTTAAATAACGTCCACCTGTGTGCAATCTAAGTGTCACATGATCTGTCACATGATCTCAGTACATATACACCTGTTCTGAAAGGTCCCAGAGTCTGCAACACCCCTAAGCAAGGGTCACCCCCAAGCAAGCAGCACTATGAAGACCAAGGAGCTCTCCAAACAGGTTAGGGAAAAAGTTGTGGAGAAGTACAGATCAGGCTTGTGTATTTAAAAAATATCAGAAACTTTGAACATCCCTTGGAGCACCATTAAATCCATTATTAGAAAATGGAAAGAATATGGCACCACAACAAATCTGCCAAGAGAGGGCCGTCCACCAAAACTCATGGACCAGGCAAGGAGGGCATTAATCAAAGAGAAAACAAAGAGACCAAAGCTAACACTGAAGGAGCTGCAAAGCTCCACAGCGGAGATTGGAGTATCTGTCCACAGGACCACATTAAGCCGTACACTCCACAGAGCTGGGCTTTACGGTAGAGTGGTCAGAAGAAAATAAGAAAACATGTTTGGTGTTCACCAAAAGGCATGTGGGAGACTCCCCGAACATATGGAAGAAGGTATTCTGGTCAGATGAGACTAAAATTTAGCTTTTTGGCCATCAAGGTAAATGCCATGCCTGGGGCAAACCCAACAACTCTCATCATCCCGAGAACATGTTTTTCCTCGGCAGGGACTGGGAAAATGGTCAGAATTTAAGGAATGATGGATGGCGCTAAAATACAGGGCAATTCTTGAGGGAAACCAGTTTCAGTCTTCCAAATATTTGAGACTGGGACAGAGGTTCACCTTCCAGCAGGACAATGACCCTAAGCATACTGCTAAAGCAACACTCAAGTGGTTTAAGGGGAAACATTTAAACGTCTTGAAATGGCCTAGTCAAAGCCCAGGCCTCAATCCAATTGAGAATCTGTGGTATGACTTAAAGATTGCTGTACATTAGTGGAATCCATCCAACTTGAAGGAGACGGAGCAGTTTTGCCTTGAAGAATGGGCAAAAATCCCAGTGCCTAGATGTGCCAAGCTTATAGAGACATACCCCAAGAGATTTGCAGGTGTAATTGCTGCAAAAGGTGGATCTACAAAGTATTGACTTTGGGGGATGAATAGTTATGCATGCTCAAGTTTCCAGTTTTTTGTCTTATTTCTTGTTTGTTTCACTACAAACATTTTGCATCTTCAAAGTGGTAGGAATGTTGTGTAAATGAAATGATGCAAACCCCTCAAAAATCAATTTTAATTCCAGGTTGTAAATTCAACAAAATAGGAAAAATGCCAAGGGGGGTGAAAACTTTCGCAAGTCACTGTCTCCAAAAAGGACCATTCTGGCTCAGATAAAGCTAAAATCCCTAATTGAAACAATAACAAAGTGTACTCCCTGCCTCTGTTTCACTAAAAAGCTACGGGATGTGGCTGGAGAAATGTAACCACTCTCAATGCATGAAAGGACTGGCCATCCATGATGTCTTGAGGCAATACAGTGTTTGTTTAAATGTACGTTGTTTACAAAAATACGTGGGGTTCTGATGTGGTACGACCACTGAGAGGCTTTGAAGCCACTAGTTGGCCTTCTCTGCATTCCTTGGTAGGAGCAGTCGTCCATAGGAATTAATGTAATTCTACAGTATTTACATTAAAGGCATTTAAGTATTTTTGTTGTAGCGGGGACAGTAACATTAGTCATCTCAAAATTATAATTTAAGGAAAATGTTTTGATATATATTTTTTCATTATTTGTTTTAACGTTTAGCTCACATAATATAATTGAAAAGTATGCATTAAGTTGTCTGTAATGCAATAAATGCGACAAAAACTAATGCATTTCTATAGCCTTCAAAATATTTTTTACATTGGGGGAGTGCCAAGATGGACGCACGGTGGCTTCAACACAGCGCCCCCTGTCGGTCATATAGTGTATATATAAATCATTGGGTATTGCAGTTGAACTAAACTCATGAGGCATTTCTAAGTTGTAGTCGTGAAGGCTCAATGGGTAAATATATATGTATATGTTAAAAAATGGATGTAGCAACTAAGGATTCTAGCTTTAATCTACTTGTTGAGAGAGAATTGACTAATTGGCTGTGAGTTACAGCCAGCCTCCTTGGCTACCTGCCTACTACTGCTAGTGCCCTGGGCTACAGTATAGCACTGTCTGGCCAGCACCAGGCTACATTGAGCTTGTATTGAGTTTTATTGAGCAGGCTACACAGACTACTGTTTTGTTACTGTAGTCCACAGCACTGGCAAGGTAGGACTGGGCTACATTGAGCTTGCATTGAGCTACATTGAGCTACTGTTGTATAAATGTTGGTCCACAGCCCTGGATGTGCAGGGCCAGGCTACACAGTTGACTGTTGTATTGGTGTATAGTTGTTGTCAAGCCATGTTGGAACAAAGTCAATCCATATACAGTATAGACTCAGACAGGGTCAGGCCAGGACCGAGCTACACCGAGCTACCCAGGCAGGACAGGACAAAACAAGCTACTCAAAATAGACTGAGACCGAGGAGGACCAGGGTAATCAGGAAGTGAGTTTGTTTTTATACAGGACCTCCCACCCCCAGCTACCGTCAACCAATCATGTCATTGCGGAGATACTACAGTATATGGAGCCCTCTGTACTGTAAAAAAATTGTGAGGTGCACAGCGATGCGGTACACAGCTCAATTTGGCCTTTCCATGCTTCTGGAGGTTCCGCAATTGCGTCATATCTTCCATACGGAGCCTCTGACCACGTTTTCAGATTATGCTTTTAGGCAGCCAGCCACAGTCAGACTACTGTACAACAGAATTATCTCAGACAGAGATAGAATGAACAAGAACAAAAACGCCTAGCCTAAAAACTCTGTATCTCTGCAGGACCACTAACATTTTGAGTTTAATTGACAACGAAATGTAAGGTCTGAATCGTCGGTCTCTCTCGACGTGGGCGGAGGTTTAATGTGTATTTGTATGTGTGCCTGTGTGTGTGTGTATGTGTGTTTGTTGCATACAGTACCAGTCAAAAGTCTGGACACACCTACTCATTCAAGGTTTTTCTTTATTTTAACTATTTAATACATTGTATAATAATAGGGAAGACATCACAACTATGAAATAACACATATGGAATCATGTAGAACCAATTCTGAAACAAATACAAATATGTTTTAGATTCTTCAAAGTAGCCACCCTTTGCCTTGATGAAAGCTTTGCACACTCTTGGTATTCCCTCAACCCCTTTCACTCGGAATACTTTTCCAACAGTCTTGAAGGAGTTCCCACATTTGATTTCACATATACTGAGCACTTGTTGGCTGCTTCCCTTTCACTCTGCGGTCCAACTCATCCCAAACCATCTCAATTGGGTTGAGGTCAGGTGATTGTGGAGGCCAGGTCATCTGATGCAGCACTACACCACTCTCCTTCTCGGTCAAATAGCCCTAACACAGCCTGGAGGTGTGTTGGGTTGTTGTCCTGTCTCAATAAGCGCAAACCAGATGGGATGGTGTATCATTGCAGAATCCTGTCGTAGCCATGCTGGTTAAAAGTGTGCCTTGAATTCTAAATAAATCACTGAACGTCACCAGCAAAGCACCTCAACACCATCACACTTCCTCCTCCATGCTTCACATTGTGAACTACACATGGGGAGATAATACGTTCACCTACTCTGCGTCTCACAAAGACATGGCGGTCGGAACCAAAAATATAACATTTGGAATCATCAGACCAAAGGACAGATTTCCACTGGTCTAATGTCCATTGTTCATTATTTTGGCCCAAGCGAGTCTCTTCTTCTTATTGGTGTCCTTTAGTACTGGTTTCGTTGCAGAAATTCGACCATGAAGGCGTGATTCACACAGTCTCCTCTGAACATGAACTCTGTGAAGCCTTTATTTGGGCTGCAATTTCTGAGGCTGGTAACTCTAATAAACCTGTCCTCTGAAGCAGAGGTAACTCTGGGTCTTCCTTTCCTGTGGCGGTTCTCATGAGAGCCAGTTTCATGCTAGCACTTGATGGTTTTTGCGAATGTACTTGAATTAACTTTCAAAGTTCTTGACATTTTCTGTATCGACTGACCTTCCTGTCTTAAAGTAATGATGGACTGTCGTTTCTCTTTGCTTATTTGAGCTGTTCTTGACATAATATGGACTTGGTCTTTAACCAAATAGGGCTACCTTCTGTACACCACCCCTACCTTGTCACAAAAACAACTGATTGGCTCAAATGTATTAAGAAGGAAAGAAATCCAACAAATGTACCTGTTAATTGAAATTATTTCCAGATAACTACTTCATTAAGCTGGTTGAGAGAATGCCAAGAGTGTGCAAAGGGTGGCTACTTCTAAGAATCTCAATTAAAAAAAAATTTGTTTAACACTTCTTTGGATGCTAAATGATTCCATATGTGTAATTTAATTGTTTTGATGTCTTCACTATTATTCTACAATGTAGTAAAAATAAAGTAAAAACTGAGTAGGTGTGTCCAAACTTTTGACTGGTACAGTATGTGTACATGAGTAAGTATGTTTGAGTTAATGTAGTGAGTGCTCAGTAAAGTGCTCTGCTTTATTCACTCCTGACCTCGTTACAGTAAAAAGCAGATAATCGGTGACCTAATCCCTGCTGTTTGTCTGTCTGATGTGTGTGCGCCATGTGTGTGTATGAGATGAGAGGGAGAAAGCCCAAGGTACTATGCCTCCTCCTCCTCCTCAACTCCTCCTTATCCTCCTCCACCCCCGCCTGGCTAGGGACCCCACCCCCCCAACGCAGAAAACCCTGGCTTTTTTAATGAGTTTTATGGTACCTCCCTCCCAAAAACATATCATGGTATATCTGGTGATAAATGAAAGAGTATAGAGAAGGAAGAACGAAATATCTTTCTCCTCCTTTCCCTCCCTCCTTCTACTCAAAGGGAGTGTGGGAGTCAGCAGTAGGTCGGCCAACCGTGCTGAGGGGCGCCTGGAGCACATACACACATGCACACGCACACGCACACACTTACACAAACACGCACACATGCTGATGTTCATGAGGTGACGTCAGTTACCTATAGGCCTTGGCAGCAGGAAGAGGCGGATCCCAGTGTGTGTGTGTGTGTACATGCTAGCGTGTGTGTATCGCAGTGGCAGTCGGTGCAATTTAAGATGAGGGAGGATAATTATTTATTTATTAAGCATGGGACAGCTTTCTATTTCTATTACAAGCATATTTGATGACTGTCATTCATATTACATCCACCCAGCTCAATGTAACATCGATTGGTTTAGGCTACTACATCATAATCAAATTTTCCCTATACCCAGTATGAGGTTGCTACAACCTAGTCTATGAATGAAAGTTTATAACATACTGTAGGTGCATACTGTAGGTCGAGTGAAATTTTAGTAATCAAGGTGATACACTCCTGATCACATGCAAACACAGTTCACTTTCATAGCATACAAACTGTATGATCCCTTTAAAAGATACATTTAAAAAAGTCTGAAAATGTATGAACTCATTACTTACTGTAAGTCGCTCTGGATAAGAGCGTCTGCCAAATGACTCAAATGTAAAATATAAATGTAAATCCTTATATATAATTCCTTCTCGCATCTACACACTCTCCTCCTCTCGCCATTTCCTTTCGCGTGTGGACTTCAATGCACAACACATTAGCTGTCTGTGACCATGCAAAAAATACTTTCCAGGCCAAACCTTCATATCATAACCGCTAACCTCTACACACAGCTACACACAGCTACACACAGCCTACATCATTGTCACCATATTAGCTAACCTCAGACAACATAGCTACTATAACTAACACAGTAGTATACCTACTACAATCATGTAGTACAGTGTACTTAGGTAAATGTGATATTTCATTTTATATTTTATATACATTTGCAAAAAAATCTAAAAACCTGTTTTTGCTTTGTCATTATGGGGTATTGTGTGTGGACTTTCTGAATGCACTGTAAGTCCATTAACAATGTACACTTTGGTCCTATTATTGCTCATACCATTTCTATTTAACTCTAAAAACATTTTTTTTTTTACTGGGAATCAAAATGCATGCCTTACGCTCCACTGGAGGCTGTCTGTAGTCGCAGTGAATGGTAATCACATTTTTCTTTATTCAGTTTTGTTATTTTTCTAATTCAGAAAGGGGGTTACAGGTACAAAAACATTCAAATAAATGTACACAAAAATAAACCAAACTCATTCCCCCCTCAGTCCCCATCCACGCACCCACCCCACTTGGAAACCTGTCACGCCATGACCTTAGTTATCTGTGTTTTCTTTATTATTTTGGTTAGGTCAGGGTGTGACGAGGGTAGTTTGTTTAGTTTTTGTATTGTCTAGGGTTTTTTGTATATCTAGGGTTTTTTGTAAGTCTGGGTGTTTATATGTCTGTGGTTGCCTAGATTGGTTCTCAATCAGAGGCAACTGTTTATCGTTGTAGGTAGCCATATTCCTTGGTTAGTTTGTGGGTTCTTATTCTATGTTTAGTTGCCTGTCTGCACTAGCCATATTTGCTTCACAGTTCGTTTAGTTATTTTGTTCATTTTGTTCAGTGTTGCATTCGTTTAATAAAGTTGAATGTACGCTTACAACGCTGCGCCTTGGTCACCTCCATATGACGACCATGACAAAACCATGCTTCCCACCTCACCTAACTTCTAAAAGTAACTGATTAAAGGGGAGAATGTGTAGTGGTTGCCATCTAAGAGCCAACATCTTATTTTTGTGGCAGTGCTGCCTGCCAGCAGTAATCTTCTCTGATTGAGAGATTCAAGGAGCTATTATCATTAAGCAACATAATAGATGGAAAGCATTGGATATTGAAATTGATCCACTTCTAAATTAATTTTGGAACTTTGCCTCAGAAGCATTTAACTGCAAGGAACTCTCACATCATATGAAGGAATGTGCCTGATTTAGGGGAAACAGTGAACAGTTGGGTGTTGGGAGTTGGGCCCAATTTATTGTAAAATGTTTCCTTAGTGTTAAATAATGTCTGTGAAAACAAGGCATTATGGGCATGCCATTTTGATTCGAAGTTCATTTGTTTTTAAATTTAGTGCTAAATAGAAATGGTATGAGCAATAATAGGACCAAAGCGTATTTGACAAAGCAAAAATAGGTTTTTAGAAATTTTTGCAAATGTATGTAATGTACCCCAGAAATATCTAATTTACATAAGTATTCAGACCCTTTACTCAGTACTTTGTTGAAGCACCTTTGGCAGCCAATTACAGCCTTGAGTCTTCTTGGGTATGATGTTACAAGCTTGGCACACCTGTATTTGGGGAGTTTCTCCCATTCTTCTCCACAGATCCTCTCAAGCTCTGTCAGGTTGAATGGGGAGCGTTGCAGCACAGCTATTTCCAGGTCTCTCCTGAGATGTTCGATCCGGTTCAAGTCTGGGCTCAGGCCAGACATTCAAATATTTGTTTAATCAACAATCTCTCTGTACTTTGCTCTGTTCATCTTTTACTCAAACCTTCCTAGTCTCCCAATCCCTGCTGCTGAAAAACATCCCCACAGCATGATGCTGCCACCAGGGATGGTGCCAGGTTTCCCCCAGATGAAACACTTCGCTTTCAGGCCAGTGAGTTCAATCTTGGTTTCATCAGACCAGACAATTTTATTTCTCATGGTCTGAGAGTCCTTTAGGTGCCTTTTGGCAAACTCCAAGCGGGCTGTCACGTGCCTTTTACTGAGGAGTGGCCTCCGTCCGGCCACTCTACCATAAAGGCCTGATTGGTGGAGTGTTGCAGAGATGGTTGTCCTTCTGAAAGGTTCTCCCATCACCACTGTGGAACTCTGGAGCTCTGTCAGAGTGTCCATCGGGTTCTTGGCCACCTTCCTGGCTAAGGCCCTTCTCCCCCGATTGCTCAGTTTGGCCAGGCAGACAGCTCTAGGAAGAGGTGGTTCCAAACTTAATTGAATAATGATGGAGGCCACTGTCTTCTTGGGGACCTTCAATGATGCACTTCCCCAGATCTGTGCCTACACAATCCTGTCTCGGAGCTCTACGAACAATTCCTTCAAACTCATGCCTTGGTTTTTGCTCTGACATGCACTGTCATCTATGGGACCTTATATAGACAGATCATGTACAATCAAATACATTTACTACAGGTGTACTCCAATCAAGTTGTACAGCTTAATTTCGAGTCTCATAGCAACGGGTCTGAATATGTATTTAAATGTTTTTATTTTTAATACATTTGCAAAAATGTCTAAAAACCTGTTTTCTTTTTGTCATTATGTGGTATTGTGTGTATATTGGTGATCAATTGTTTTTATTTAATCCATTTTAGAATAACACAGTAACTTAACAAAATGTGGAAAATAAATAAGGGTCTGAATACTTTCCGAATGCACTGTATCAGTGAAGACAACCTCTTCCTGGGCAATAGGATACACCGTATTTCTCTCTATACTCAGCTAGGGGAGCAAAATAATCATGTCTAAACTCATTTAGGATGGAGCGAAATTCTAGTGCCTGGAAATACAGCTTCAAGTTTGCTATCGACAGTCCTCCTACGTCTTTCGCTCCTTGTAGAGTTGTTCATTTTAGCCAGGATTGTTTACCTTTCCATATACATTTTGAAACTGCATTATGAATTGTATCCCAATAGCCAGAAGAGGGAGACATGGGAAGCATTGAACAGCATAAATTGAGCCATGGCAATATATTCATTTGACAATAGATTTTCTGCCGGTTACTGCAACTGGGATAATATCTTGTTGGATTGAATTGATTTGGGCATTCTGTTAACGTTTCTGCACTCTTAGAAAAGGGGCTCTTAGAAAAGGGGTTCCGAATAGGAGTGTCCCCATAGGAGAACCCTTTTTGGTTCCACATAGAACGCTTTTGGGCTCCGTGTAGAAGTATCTCTGGAAAGGGTCCTACATGAAACCCAAAAGGGTTCTACCTGGAACCAAAAATGGTTATTTAAAGGGTTATTCTATGGGGGCAGCTGAAGAACCATTTTGGGTTCTAGATAGATCCTTTTTTTTCAAGGAGTGTGGCAATGGTTTATCTACAGAAGGAAATGTTTAAAATGGGAAAGATTGGTATTAAGTAGAGATGGAGTCCTCCATTAGGGTCTTGAGAAGCAGTAGGGCTCATGGTTAAATTAATTTAATAATTTGAGATTAAACTGAATTTATCTATAATCTTCAATGTGCTTTGGAGCAATTGAGATACATTGTCTAGATATAGTAAAATATAATCTGCAAATAATGAGATTAAGTGATCAGTAGATTTGAGAGAAATGTTTGTTATTTCCTTCAGTTGATGAATTGCCTGGGCCAGGGGTTCAATGGATAATAACAATAGCAGATGTGAAATTGGATCACCTTGTCTGCTGCTTCTAGTGATTCTGAAAGTAGCAGAGCAGATATTGCCTGTTATAATTTTGGCTGAGGGGTTGGCATAGCATTTTTAAATCATATTAATACAATTACAGCCAATTCCCATATGTTCCAAGATAAACCAGAGATATGACCATTCTAGTCTATCAAAAGCTTTTTCTGCATCGAGAGAAAATACAACCCAAGGAGCTGTTGTTTCTGATGAAGCATCTAAGATATGTAATTGTCAGCGGAGGTTGTCCAGGGATAAATGATTTTTAATAAACCTGCTTTGGTCCGTGTGAATCAATTTGGTTAAGTAAGTCTCAAGACGGGACAGCAACATTTTGGAAAACAGTTTAAAATCTGTGTTTATCAAATAAACATAGGGGGCGATAGTGAGAACACGGAAATTAGTGTTGTATTCACATATCTCCTTTGTGAATGGCTGTATTAATAATTTAGGGCAATAGGGGACCCAATTGATTCCAATATTTTAAATAAACAGGAGGAATACTGTCCCATCCAGGTGATTTTCCTTTATTCATGCTATCCAATGCCCTTTTGAGTTCATTGAGAAAGATTTGGGCTCCCAGCGAGGTGGCTTCCTCTGTTGAGAGAAGAGGAGTTCTTTATTATTTTAGAAATGACTTAGTCTGGCTTGGTGTGGATTTACAATCAGAGGTGTACAGCGGGATAGTCTTTGATTGATTCATTTGGATTCTGACAGTAATCTTCCCTGTTTCAGAATCAAATGTTGCTGTATCAGCTAAATGATCATTACTGTAAACAACTGGGACGATTACCATGGAATTAATGGTTGAGTCTTACTCGATGGCTGGCAAATTCTCCTCTCTGTCTTATCAATATATTTAATTCTGTGTTGACTTTGGAAAGAGTAATAGCAACCTGGTCTGAAAAGAGTGTTTGTTGAGAATGTTCTAACACAGTTAAAAACATCTTCTTTAATTGTGATTTATTCAACCCAGATGCAAATGCAGTTGCATTATTTATAATAAAACCTTGGGTGGCATGCCATAGAATCATGGGGTCATCGGCTGAATTTGTATTGATTATTATGAATGAGTTTAGTTCAATTTCAAACTTATCATGGAATGTAGGATTTTGTTGTAATGAAACGTTGAAACGTCATGTGGCTCTTTTAGGAGATTCTGACATTTGAAGTTGGCAGTAGTAAGCGTGGTGGTCAGACAAGCTCATGTGTTGAATTTCTGTTTTCTTGATTAAAGAAAATAGAGATGTAGATAATAGTATGAAATCGATTCGTGAGCATGATTTATGCCTGTGTGAGTAGAAATTGTACACTTTTGCTTAAGGATTATGTGCTCGCCAAGCATCAACAAGGTTGTAATGATGGAGTATATGCTAGAGAGTCTTGGTTGCGTGTGGATTGAAGTGCGTCCTATTAGATTTTCCCACACGTCCAACATGGCTTTCATATCTGTCCCAATAACCAGATGGAATTCAGTTAATTCTAACACTATGCTATTCAGAGAATTAAAAAGCATAGGATCATATACATTTGGAGCATTCACATTAATAAAGGTATTTTCTTTCCATTATGGACACATTTAAGGAAAATAATTCTGCCTTCTTGGCCTTCACCTTTACCCACGATGGTCATTTTGTGTTTCTTATGTATCAATATGATTACACCTTTAGTTTTGTTTGGTGCTGATGAAAAGCAGCCAGTTTGTACAAATGGTTCTCTATTCTATGCGTGTCCTTTTGAGGCAGGTGTGTTTCTTGGAGCATTGCTATATTGCTAGGATATCAAGACAGCTGGAACATTTAATAGGTGACCTTAGGCCTTTCAAAATAGAATAGGTAGCGTAACCATTGCTAAAAAATAAATACATTTATTTTGAATGATGTAAATGTTATCTTTAGTGTTCATAAGTCCATGAATGTGAAAGAAAAAGCAGGACCCACAGGGAAACCCACCCATTGGTCGTTCCCTACCCAGAATCCCCCCCAAGTCCAATGTTCAGCAATAATAATAATAATAATAATACTAATAATAGTGTTCCTTTTACCCAATTGAGGGGATTTCCTCACAATTGTCTTTTGCTGAGGGCAGCATCACAGACATAGACTAGGCTTCTGATCAAACCCGCCAAACGAGGCATTCTCACCCTCAGAGTAAATGAACCTCTTTGTGACCCTCTATTTCATGCATTATTAATACCACTTCCTAGTTAAGGAGAGGACCTGGAAGTGAGATGAACACACCATTGCACATCACTGGCTAACCTGGGTCCACCTGGGAATGACAAAAAGACGCAAACTGCAGAGAGGAGTCAATTCACATGTGTGACATGCAGCCAGGCAGGCAGCCTAAGTGACCACGAGGAAGTCTGAAGGCCTCGTTCCAAATGGCACCTTAGTCCCTATATAATGCACTACATTTGATGGGCTCTGGTCAAAACTAGTGCACTATGTAGGGAATAGGGTTCCATTTGGGATGTACTGTAGCCCTATACCGTAGAAGGGACCCATTTAGATGAGTGACATACAGGCAGGCATAAAGGGGCTCAAATACACAACTTACCTTGCTTCATACATATATACATGAGTGCATACTGTACATACAGTTCATACTGTACATCAGGTACCACCATACCTACATTATGTTTAGATTGTTCAATAACAAATACAGTTCGCAATCACACAGATGCATAGTCCAAATCTAAACCACAGCATTTCCATTTAACAAGTTAGCAACTGTACATGGCAACAGTACACGGCAACTCTAACACCAGTACCAATAGCAATACAAATAAAATGGCTTTTAATACTTTCCTCCATTTCCAGTGACTGCTTACTCGTATACCTTCCAATCTGCAGTCTTAATAATGGCCAACCTCTCTGTCTATGTCCCAAATATCTCAATTTTCAGAGCCCTATGGGCCCTCGTCAAAAGTAGTGCACTACATAGGGTTTAGCCAGCGTGGAGAATCCTCATCCCTCCTCTGGTTCCTCTGGGTGGGAGGTGTTACATTGAGTCATGGGGAATTCAGAGAGCTGCTAGCCCCCCCTGCCTGCCAAACCGCCCAGGGCTACAGGGGGAGTTTTAGGTGGGCGTTCACACATCCAATTACCTAGGCAGCATCATGCTACTCCACCGAGGATACACACACACACACACACACACACACACCCTGCTACGCCGAGAATACACACACTGATGCGCTGAGAATACACACATACATAAACTGAAGCACTGAGATTATATACACACACACACACACACAAAACACACACACACCGAATAAACACAGGTTACACACACTCACACACTACTGGAAAGGAAGTCCTGGTCCATGTTTGACTACCTCGGTTGCTAATGGAATAGCTTTCTTTGAATCCATTAACTAGATTTCCAGTACAAGTGTTGTTAATATGAGTAGGGCCAGGCATTATGGATGTTTTGGATCATGATTCATATAGCAAAACAACCAAAATGTCTGGCCCTATGCATGAGGCACATAGAAAACTAGTAATATAGGACATCCTGTTTTATAGCGGTAAAACCTATGGTTACATATCCTGGCCACCTGCAGTATGTATCATAATAATATATAATAAAGTATCATCAAGAGATTAGATATTTACAGTAGGCTATATACTACACATTTAAACAGGCAGTTATAAGAAACCTGTATTATGAGATGAAATGAGGGCACGTGGCTCGTAGACCCTGTATAAACGGGTGGTACAACTGATATACAACATTTACATGTTAGTCATTTAGCAGAAGCTCCTATCTAGAGCCACTTACAGGAGAAATTAGGGCCTGCTCAAGGGCACTCGGGGATTCGAACCAGCAACCTTTCGGTTACTGGCACAATGCTCTTAACAGCTAGGCTTGATTGTGATACAACAGAGAGTTTAGGGGGGCTGGTAGCCTAGCGGTTAGTTGGGCCAAAAATGTTGTTGGCTTGAATACCTGAGTCAACAAGGTGAAAAATCTGCTGATGTGCCCTTGAGCAAGGTACTTAACCTTCACTTGCTCCAGGTGTGTCATAGTACTCTGACTGACACAGTAAAATAATACATTTCACTGCATCTATCTGGTGTGTCAATCAAAACGAATTTAAGACATAGCATACTGGATCTACAGAACTGGGAATAATATTCCACTCAGAGATTCATAGATTCCAAACTTTTAATCATTTTCCCTCCCTCCCGCTCTCATCACATGAGCTATAGAAGCCTTAGGAAATCATTTCCAGGTATTACTGTTGAATTGATTTTGCGGTAGCTATCTAATTATCATAGATTCTTCATTTCCTAAAATGTAAGTTGATGAAGAGAGGGTCAATAGCACCATTACTGCAACACACAATTAATACACAGTCACATTGTAGCTGGGAAAGGAGCAGAGGGTAAGGAGATATACACAAAGGTGCTGGAAGGATCGTTTCCCCACACAATACAATCATACAATATTTTTACTACGAACATTGTTACGATACAGTACAGTAAAAATATAACTTAGAAAGATGTAGATGCAATGGACATTCACAGCACAAACCAACACTGCCAACTACAACCAGTGAACCTCGGCTAAATGGTAGCTAAGCTACGTCTCTTACAGATATGGACAGAGGATTTGTGATTAGTGAAACAAAGCCATAATCTGGACCAACCTCAACCTAAAGCCAAGCATCCCTTGGGTTGAGGAGTGGAGGCTACAGGCTACCTTCCCAAAAGGAGGCCAGTGCCATTCACTGAGGCTGAAGTATGTGGCCCCTGAGGCCTCAGATTTGAACACACTGTGGCTACAGACTCCAAACACTCCAGGAGGAGGCAGATAGAGAGATGGAGATGGAGATAGAGGGGGATTGATGGAGAGAGACGGACATAGAGAAAGAGAGATGGTAAGGGAGACGGAGGAGAGAGAGATTAGGGAAAGTGAGAGAAAACGAAAAAGAGGAGGGTGACATCGACATTGTGTCTTTCAAATCAAATCTCATTTTATTGGTCACATGCACATGGTTAGCAGATGTTATTATGAGTGTAGCGAAATGCTTGTGCCTCTTGTTCCGGCAGTGCAGCAATATCTAACATGTAATCTAACAATTCCAAAAAAGTAGAAGAAAAATTATAGGGTATGGTATGTGGATGGGTGACAAAATATCTGCTGTTATTGTGTGTGTGTGTGTGTGTGTGTGTGTGTGTGTGTGTGTGTGTGTGTGTGTGTGTGTGTGTGTGTGTGTGTGTGTGTGTGTGTGTGTGTGTGTGTGTGTGTGTGTTTGTGTGTGTGTGTGTTAAAGGGAGGTTTTGTTAGGGGCAGCTGTTGTAGACACTAAGATCTTGTGTTGACAGGTCTCTATTCCTCTCTAGTCCAGTCAGTGAAAACACTCTCCATTTCGGAGGCTCTCTCTTTTTTTCTGTCTCATTCTATCTCTTCCAGCTCTCCCTCTCTGTCTATCAATCTTGAATCAATGTACCGCTTCTCTCTCTTCTTCTCTCTTCCATCTCTTCTCCCCTCTCTTCTCTCTTTTTCTCTCTTCTGCTATCTCATCTTCTATCTCTTCTCCCCTCTCCTTCTATTTTTTCTTCTCTCTTCTTCGCTCTCTGCTTATATCTCTTCTATTTATTTTTCTCTCTTCTTCTATCTCTTCTTATATATCTTCTCCCCTCTCTTCTCCTATCTCTTCTTCTATCTATTTTTCTCTATTCTTCTATATCTTCTCCCCTCTCTTCTATTTCTTTTTCTCTCTTCTTCTATCTCTTCTGCAATCTCTTCTTCAATCTCTTCTCCCCTCTCTTCTTATCTCTTCTCCCCTCTCTTATCTCCTTTTCTATATTATTCTCTCTTCTGCAATCTCTTCTCCCCTCTCTTCTCCCCTCTCTTCTTATCTCTTCTCCCCTCTCTTCTTATCTCTTCTCCCCTCTCTTCTCATATCTCTTTTTCTATCTTCTTCTATCTCTTCTTCAATCTATTCTCCCCCTCCTCTTCTCTCCCCTTCTCTCTCTTCTGCCCTCTCTTCTTCTGTCTTTTCTTCTATCCATTCAGAAATTATTGATATCCTTTGACTTATTCCACATTTTGTTGTGGTGCAGCCTGAATTCCACATTTTGTTGTGGTGCAGCCTGAATTCCACATTGACAAAAAAACAAACATGTATCACCCTTCTACACACAATACCCCATAATGACAAAGTGAAAACAGGATTTTAGAAATGTTTGCAAAATTATAAAAAATTAAATACAGAAATATCTCATAAGAGCCTTGCACCCCTAGATTGTACAATATTTGTTCATTATTTTTCTTCAAGCTCTGTCAAATTGGTTGTTAATTATTGCTTGACAAGCATTTTCAAGTCTTGCCATACATTTTCAAGGAGATTTAAATCAAAACTGTAACTCGGACACTCAGAAACATTCACTTTTATTTTAATGAGCAACTCCAGTGTTGATTTGGCCTTGTATCTCCCAGTGTCTGGTGGAAAGCAGACTAAACCAGGTTTTCCTCTAGGATTTTGCCTCTGCTTAACTGCATTCCTTTTCTTTTTTTATCCTGAAAAACTCCCCAGTCCTCAACGATTACAAGCATACCCATAACATCATGCAGCCACCACTATGCTTGAAAATATGGAGAGTGTTACTCAGTAATGTGTTGTATTCAATTTGCCCCAAACATACAGTAACACTTTGTATTCAGGCACAAAGGTGAATTGCTTTTTACATTAATTGCAGTATTATTTTAGTGCCTTGTTGCACTTTTTATTCTGTACAGGCTTTCTTCTTTTCCCTCTAAAAAATCTAATCACCTTACAGTGAAATGCTTTCTTACAAGCCCTTAACCAACAATGCAGTTTTAAGAAAATAAGAGATAAGAATAACAAATAATTAAAGAGCAGCAGTAAATAACAATAGTGGGGTTATATACAGGGGGTACCGGTACAAAGTCAATGTGCGGAAGCACCGGTGTAGAGGTAATAAAGGTAATATGTACATGTAGGTAGAGTTATTACAGTGACTATGCATAGATAATAACAGAGAGTAGCAGCAGCGTAGAAGGGGGAGCAAAGCAAATAGTCTGGGTAGCCATTTGATTAGCTGTTCAGGAGTCTTATGGCTTGGGGGTAGAAGCTGTTTAGAAGCCTCTTGGGAATAGACTTGGCGCTCCGGTACCGCTTGCCGTGCGGTAGCAGAGAGAATAGTCTATGACTATGGTGGCTGGAGACATTGACAATTTGTAGGTCCATTCTCTGACACTGCCTGGTATAGAGGTCCTGGATGCCAGGAAGCTTGGCCCCAGTGATGTACTGGGCCGTACGCACTACACTCTGTAGTACCTTGTGGTCGGGGGCCGAGCAGTTGCAATACCAGGCAGTGATGCAACCCGTCAGGAGGCTCTCGATGGTACAGCTGTAAAACCTTTTGAGGATCTGAGGACCCATGCCAAAACGTCTCCTAAGGGGGAATAGATTTTGTAGTGTCCTTTTCACAACTGTCTTCGTGTGCTTGGAGTCATGTTAGTTTGTTGGTGATGTGGACACCAAGGAACTTGAAGCTCTCAACCTGCTCCACTGCAGCCCCGTCGATGAGAATGTGGGCGTGCTCGGTCCTTAGCTCCTTTGTCTTGATCACGTTGAGGGAGAAGTTGTTGTCGTTGCACCACACGATTAGGTCTCTGAGCTCTTCCCAATACGCTGTCTCATCATTGTCTGTGATCAGGCCGACTACTGTTGTGTCATCAGCAAACTTAATAATGGTGTTGGAGTCATGACTGGCCGTGCAGTCATGAGTGAACAGGGAGTACAGGAGGGGACTGAGCACGCACGCTTGAAGCGCCCCCGTGTTGAGGATCAGCCTGGTGGATGTGTTGTTACCTACCCTTACCACCTGGGGGGCGGCCCATCAGGAAGTCCAGGATCCAGTTGCAGAGGGAGGTGTTTAGTCCCAGGGTCCTTAGCTTAGTGATGAGCTTTGAGGGCACTGTGGTGTTGAATGCTGAGCTGTAGTCAATGATTAGCATTCTCACATAGGTGTTCCTTTTGTCCAGGTGTGAAAGAGCAATGTGGTGTGCAATAGAGATTGCATCGTCTGTGGATCTGTTGGTGCGGTATGCAAATTGGAGTGGGTCTAGGGTTTCTGGAATAAGGTGCTGATATGAGCATTACCAGCCTTTCAAAACATTTCATGGCTACAGACGTGAGTGCCACTGGTTGGTAGTCATTTACGTAGGTTACCTTAGTGTTCTAGGGCACAGGGTCTATGGTGATTTGCTTGAAACATGTTGGCATTACAGACTCAGACAGGGAGAGGTTGAAAATGTCAGTGAAGACACTTGCCAGTTGGTCAGGGCATGCTCGGCGTACACATCCTGGTAATCTGTCTGGCCCTGCGGCCTTGTGAATGTTGACCTGTTTAAAGGTCTTACTCACATCGGCTGTGGAGAGCGTGATCACACAGTTGTCCGGAACAGCTGATGCTCTTATGTATGTTTCAGTGTTACTTACTTTGAAGCGAGCATAGAAGTTATTGAGCTTGTCTGGTAGGCTTGTGTCACTGGGCAGCTCTTGGCTGTGCTTCCCTTTGTAGTCTGTAATAGTTTGCAAGCCTTGCCACATCCGACGAACATCGGAGCCGGTGTAGTACAATTCGATCTTAGTCCTGTATTGACACTTTTTCCTGTTTGATGGTTCGGCGGAGGGCATGGCAGGATTTCTTATAAACTGCCTGGTTAGAGTCCCGCTCTTTGAAAGCGAATGTGCGAATGTTGCCTGTAATCCATGGCTTCTGGTTGGGGTATGTACGTACAGTCACTGTGGGGACGATGTCCTCAATGCACTTATTGATAAAGCCCGTGTGTACTCCTCAATGCAATCGGAAGAATCCCGGAACATATTCCAGTCTGTGCTAGCAAAACAGTCCTGTAGTTTAGTATCTGCTTCATCTGACCACTTTCTGACCACAGAATCACTGCTTTAAATTTAGCTTGTAAGCAGAAATCAGGAGGATGGAATTATGGTCACATTTTCCAAATGGAGGGGGCGAGGAAGAGCTTTGTTAGCATCTCTGTGTATGGAGTAAATGTGGTCTAGAATTGTTTCCCTCTGGTTGCACATGTAACATGCTGATAGAAATTAGGTAAAAATGATTTAAGTTTCTCTGCATTAAAGTCCCCAGCCACTGGGAGCACTGCCTCTGGATGAGCGTTTTCCTGTTTGCTTATGGCGGTATACAGCTCAATGAGTGCGGTTTTAGTGCCAGTATTGGTCTGTGGTGGTATGTTGACAGCTACGAATAATACAGATGAAAACTCTATATGTAGATAGTTTGGTCTACAGATTATCATGAGATACTCTACGTCAGGCGAACAAAACCTCGAGACTCCCTTAGATATTGTGCACCAGCTGTTGTTTACATATATGCATAGGCCCCGCCTAGTGTCTTAACAGAGGCTGCTGTTCTATCCTGCCGATAGAGTGTATAACCCACCAGCTGTATATTCTTAATGTCGTAATATCTTATGTGAAACATAAGATATTACAGTTTTTAATGTCCCGTTAGTAGGATATTCGTGCTTTCAGTTCATCCCATTTATTTTCCAGAGTTTGAACGTTAGCTAGCAGGACGGAAGGCAAAGGAAGATTAGCCACTTGTTAACTGATCCTCACAAGGCACCCTGATCTTTTTCTGAGAAATCTCAGTTTCCTTCTCCAGCGAATGATGGGGATCTGGGCCTGGTCGGGTGTCTGTAGTATCTCCTTCCCATCCGACTCATTGAAGAAAAACTATTTGTCTAATCTGAGGGGAGTAATCGCAGTTCTGATGTCCAGAAGATCTTTTCGGTCATAAGAGACGGTAAAATCAACATTATGTACAAAACAATTTACAAACAACGCAAAAAAACAAACAAAATAGCATGGTTGGTTAAGAGCCGATAAGACGGCAGCCATCTTCAAGAATTGGGTTTGTTTTGTGGAGTTACTACAATGTTGTTGATCAGATGCCTCGCAAAGAAGGGCACCTAATGGTGGACGGGTAAAAAAAGATTGTGATTTTCTTCTCTTCTCTCTTTTCTTCTATCTCTTCTTCTCTCTTTGTCTATCTTTTCTTCTCTCTTCTTCTCTAATTTCCTCTATTGCTTCTTCTATAATATCTCTTCTTCTCTTTTTTTTTCTTTCCCGTCTTCTATCTTATCTCTTTATCTCTCTCTTCTTCACTCTCTTCTTTTATCTCTTCTTCTCTCTTTTCCTCTATATCTTCGTCTCTCTTCTATCCCGTCTCTCATCTCCTCTTCTATCTCTTCTTCTCTCCTCTTTTCCTTTTCGTCTTCTATCTTATGTCTTCGTCTCTCTCTTCTTCGCTCTCGTCTTTTATCTCTTCTCCCTTTCCTTCTTTCTCTTCATCTATATATTTGTCTCTCTTCTATCTCTTCATCTCTCTTCTCTCTCTTCCAACTTATTATGTGACTTGTTAAGCAAATGTTTACTTCTGAACTTATTAAGGCTTTCCATAACAAAGGGGGTTGTTATTGACTCAATACATTTCAGCTATTCAATTTTAATTATTTGTTTTAAAAAAATAGAAAAACATAATTTAATTTTGAACTTATGGGGTATTGTGTGTAGGCCAGTGACAAACGTAGGCCAGTGACAAACAATGTAAGAGAACATCTCTTCTCCATGACACCATTGTTGTTTTGCATCATTTATTGATTTCATTTTTGTTTTCAGGCTCTCACGCTCCCTCCCTCTCTCTCCCTCTCTCCTCCATCTATACAGTTGTGCTGATAGACAGGTTTATGATCCAGTGTGAAGTAGCTGTTCTCCCTCTCCATGGTGGCTCACCGCACAGCCTGGTAAATATGCTAATGGGCCTGATGACAGCCACGCACAAAGCATTAAACACCAACAACACGACAGAGATAGCAGTGACTAAAACACTTAGTTTGCATCCCAAATGGAACCCTATTCCCTATATATTGCACAACTTTTGACCAGGGCCCATAGTACACTATGTAGCGAAAATGGTGCCATTTGGAGGCAGCCTTACACTTAAATGAGTACATTTTTCTTACAATATTACAATACACAAGGCCTAACCTAGTCCCCGGGCTAGTTGCTAGAGAGATCCGGCTGGTGGACAAAACTACACAAGCTCCAACAGTATATTGTGGTTTAAGTGAACGGGTTTCTAAAGACACATGCAAGAATACAAAAAGGCATAATAAATATTGAAGCAACGTTATCTACTGCACCAAGAGAAAATAACGTCCTGCTCACCGTCTCCAGACCATGTTGTCTGACTACTTTTGTCTCCTCATTGCTATTCAGACATTGGCATTCAAATATCATCAGCCATTCAATACTGCTGCCTGCCTATGACCAGCCTTGAAACCACAGCTGTAAGTGTATGTATCTGTATGGGTCTGTACCCAGGGTGGGGTGAGCCTAGTTTTGTAAGTATTGTCCCTTCCTTCTGAGAGGAAAGAGGAAGAAAATAGAAATCAGTCATCCTCCTCTGCCATCAGGTAACAAAATGCATTGCATTAAATCCCACTCAATTTTGTTCCTCTCCCTATTCACAACGAAAGATGTGGCATTAAATATTAATGCCAAGCTGTAGATAGGGGTTGAAAAAATAGTCATTTTCCGTTGGGTAAGCTATTGTTTTATCATACAGAGAGATCAAACCCTTTGGTAAGGATTTTCTATTGGAACACTAAAACACTTTTATTTGAAGGTTGCTTATTCACTATAACAATATAGGTCCTCAAAATAAATAATTAACAGATGCACTTCTATAGATATACGACGATACAGTTAATACAAAAAAATAATAGTTGTAATTTTTACCCCCTCCTTTTTCTCCCCAATTTCATAGTATCCAATTATTAGTAGTTACTATCTTGTCTCATCGCTACAACTCCCGTACGGGCTCGGGAGAGACGAAGGTCGGAAGTCATGCGTCCTCCGAAACACAACCCAACCAAGCGCACTACTTCTTAACACAGCGCTCATCCAACCCGGAAGCCAGCTGCACGGAAACACCGTGCACCTGGCGACCTTGGTTAGCGCGCACTGCGCCCGGCCCGCCACAGGAGTCACTGGTGCGCCATGAGACAAGGACATCCCTACCGGCCAAGCACTCCCTAACTCGGACAACGCTAGGCCAATTGTGCGTCGCCCCACGGACCTCCCAGTCGCGGCCGGCTGCGACAGAGCCTGAGCGCGAACCCAGAGTCTCTGGTGGCACAGCTAGCGCTGTGATGCAGTGCCTTAGGCCACTGCAACCACCTGGGAGGCCCCAGTTAATACAATTTGATTGTATACAGACCTTTGTAAGTCCGTGAAAATTGTAAGAATTGTGACTCCATTTAGGAATTGCTCATTGTCTAGTGCTGGTGAATTGTCAATGAAGTAAGTGTGCCACATGAACCTATAGAGTTCCCTCGCTTCTCTGCAGTGTTCCATTATCCTAATTAGGTGCTGAGTATATCCCCAAGAGAGAAATGCCTTCTGGGAAAAACTGAGGTTAGGAACAAAGTGGGTTTGTCACACAAAAAGAAGAGAAGACATTTTAGATCATACAATTACGGTATTAGGCCTATATTTGGCAGTGGTGAATACAGAGTATCAAACAAACATTTCAGTGCCATTTTAGAGCATGCAGTTAGTAGACCTCCTGAGTGGCACAGCGGTCTAAGGCACTGCATCTCAGTGCTAGAGGCGTCATTAAAGTCGCTGGTTCCATCCCGGGCTATATCACAACCGGCTGTGATCGGGAGTCCCATAGGCCGGCGCAAAATTGGCCCAGCATTGTCCAGGGTTAGGGGAGGGTTTGGCAGGGGTAGACTGTCATTGTAAAATAAGAATGTGTTCTTAACTGACTTGCCTAGTTAAATAAAGGTTACTTTATACACTTATGAGAGGAGCTGGGAGGCTGTGACATATTCTGAATCATGCTTCCTGTCTCTGAGTGACTGTTTGATGTGTGAAGGAATCAACAAATGAATGCTGCAATAAATCATACAATGAACGCTCCATGAATATGTCTATCTTGCTACATCAGAAAGCAGTGCTCTACGTAAATAATACACACACACCACACCGTGACCTGTGTGAGTGAATCTGACAAAGTGCATGTAGAGAGTGTGTGTGTGTGCCATTAAATGTATATCTGTGTAATGGAGAGAGAGAGAGAGAGAGAGAGAGATGGTTGCAGTGTGAAACCCCCTGGCGTCTGAGCTGTTTCTCATTGGGGTTTGAAGCGTGCAGACTACTGAAGGCATCATTGTCAACAAGCTTACCTCACCACTTTTCCTGCTTGTCAGAGTACTTAAACATTACTCGCTACAGAGATAAGTAGCCCTTTTCCTTTTCCCCTAGTCGCCTCACAAAGAATTACATGGAGGTGAAGCCGCTCCCCCTCTCTTTTTCTGCTCTCTCTCTCTCTCTCTCTCTCTCTCTCTCTCTCTCTGCAATCTCTTGTGCTAATGCACATGTGGGAGGCTGCTGCTGCGAGGAGCTTTTAGGCCGCAATCACTTCACATTTCTTTCAGCGATTGATTCCCTGCCATGCAACAGCAAGCGATAGAGAGCAACGGAGAGAGGGAGGAAGAGAACGAGAGAAAGAAAGAGAGAGAGAGAGGTGGAGAGAGAAGGAACGAGTAAGGGAACGAGGCAACAAGGGGAAGTCAGGGGATGTGAGAATAGGAGTGTGGTGCCTTGCCTAGCATCACCATGACAACAGACATCACTTCACAGGAGCAGCACTTAGAATGCCTGTGTGGGCCGTTTGAGTGACAGTCAGTCGAAGGCTGTGTGGTGCCGTTTGAGTCATCTAATCCACTCTCTGCGTTTCTCCAGCATCACTAAAAGGGTGTCCTGTGTCCCTGTTACACTAACTTAGCTACCTCCTGAGATCAACTCTCTGTCTCTCTGTGATTTGTAAGTGTACGTGTTTGAATGCAGTCCCTGACAGTTCAGGTTTGCACAGACATATCCATTCAGAATAATACATTAAAGGGTGCAGAAGAGGGATTTCAGATGCAACAAAAAGCTACTATCACCATAATGATACCATGGGCATGGCGAGCCTGCATTTACAATTCTATTTGATCTCCACTGTTCATTAAGATGTGAATCTATTCAGCTTATAGCTGAGTGAATAACTGTCCAGCTAACAATCTTTGTTAGCTGGGAAGTACTAGTCTTTGTATTGATTTGACATTCATATGAGATAGCTTTATGAAGATGATACTTGTTATAAGCACGTGAAAGGCATGTGTAGAGTTTGTTGAGATGAAGTATAGTATTGGCATTGGATTGCCATTCAAATGAGATTGCTCTATATAGATGTTATAAGCATATGAAAAGGCCTCTCAAAGCTCGTGCAATTTTAAGTACATACGGACTACCATGTCATGTCTGGATTGGTTGTTACCTAGCTTCTGTTTTTCTAACATTATACTGAGGGAACACTCCAAAGACTGGGTCTTGGGTGAGCTGACATTCAGTATGAGTAACTTTCACATCAGATGAGGGACTAGAAGCAATACCAGGTATGAACTGGTAGCTATCTGGATCCTGCATTCCCAGCACTGCAGATCACAGTCATCTCCTAAGACTGGCTCCTATGAGAGCTGACATTCTGTGTGAGTAAGTTCCCCAGCATGAGAGAGTAGTAGCAATCTGAGGCCCCACCAAAGGTATAGACCAGTGGAGGCTCCTGAGAGGAGGAATGGAAGGACCATCCTCCTCAGTGAATTTCATAAAAATATAAATTGTGAAACATAAGAAAATGTCACAAAATAATTGATTAAAACACACTGTTTTGCAATGAAGGTCTACAGTAGCCTCAGCAGCACTAGGGTAGGGTAGCACCATGGTGTAGTCGGAGGCTCATGGTTTTCATCCCCTTCCATAGACACAGTAATTATGACAACGTCCAGAGGATGTCCTCCAACCTATCAGAGCTCTTGCAGCATGAACTGACAGTATAAGTTACAGCTAGCTAGAACTGCAGTGGATAAAATGTGGTGAGTAGGTGACTCAAAGAGAGAAAAAGACAATGGTTGAACAGTTTTGAACAAATTCATTTCTTCCAAAATTAAGAAGCAAGAGATATTTTTTTCTTGTATTTATTTTTTTACTTTCACTTCGGTAGCAAATGCAGCTAGCTAGTTTACTCAAACACCTGGCTCAAACAGAGAGCGATGCTATGTTAGATAGCTGGCTAAGGCTATCCAACACTGGAATAAGTTTTTGGTTTTATTCATTTATTGCCATCGGGGCAGCCGGTGTAACTGCTAAACTGCTCTCTGACTGTACACTGTACTGCATGATTGTAGCGGGTTTACTAACGCGTTAGTTCTAGTAGCTATGTTGACTATGACGTGACAAGGATGTAGGCTGTGTGTAGCTGTTAGCGGACATGATGTGAAGGTTTGGCTTGGAAAGGTTTTTTGCATGGTCACAGACAGCTGATGTGTTGTGCACTGAAGTCCACAATCGAAGGGAAAAGGTGAGAGGAGAATGTGTAGATAGTTGCGAGAAGGAATTATATATACAACTAGTAAAGTGATCATGCTGTTTCTATGTGGCTGCTATGAAAGTGAACTGTGTTTGTGTGTGATCAAGGGTGTATTCATTCTGCCAATTCTGTTCAGAAACGTTTCTTAAACGGAAGCAATTGGAAGCAAATGGAATGAAACGGGGCTAAACATACCTGAATTTGTCCAATAGAAACTCTCATTTGCAACTGTTGGACTAACGATTACAACCTAGATCAGCTAGATACAGGCACGAGTGTGCAAGGGGGTATTGAATGTGTCACTGTCTGTGACCCTGATTATTTAAAACTATCTCGACCTGTTCACCTATGTTGTAAACTTTCATTCATAGACTAGGTTGTAGCAACTTCATGATGGGTATAGGGAAAATGTGAGTATCATGTAGTAGCCTAAACTTATCGATGTTACATTGAACTGGGTGAATGGAATATGAATGACAATCATCCAATATGCTGTAAAAGAAATAAGGCCATTCTCATAAAAAATGTACAAAATACTCCCTCATCTTACACAGCGCCGACCGCCACTGTATAGATTTTATGTAATTTGGTCCTTTTATAGTGTGAATTTAGTTTGACATTTTAGTTCATGTAAAGGTTTAGCGGTTGTTTTAATGTGGAACCCTATTAGTCCCTGATAGACCAGTTGTCAGGTTTAATTATTTTTTGTAAATATATGTTTGTAGTTTGCATGTTTCAGTAATTGTCACACCCTGACCGTAGATTGCTTTGAATGTTTCTATTTTTTTGTTTGGTCAGGGTGTGAGTTGGGGTGGGTATTCTATATTCTATTATTTGTATTTCTATGTTTTGGCCGGGTAGGGTTCTCAATCAGGGACAGCTGTCTATCGTTGTCTCTGATTGAGAACCATACTTAGGTAACCCTTTTTCCACCTGTCTTTGTGGGAAGTTGACTTTGTTTATGGCACATAGCCTTTAGCTTCATAGTTTGTTTTGTAGTGTTTATTGTTTTGTTTGGCGTCTTTTCTAAATAAAAGAATAAAAGAATATGTACGCTCACCTTGGTCCAGTTCTTTCAACGGCTGTGACACCAGTCCCCAATACACCCCAAAAAATATATTAAAAAACTCCACTGCTCCAAATTCTCTCTCTGCTGTACAGAACATCCCTCACCCCGCCCCCCTCTCCCTCTCGCTCTCTCTCATACCCCCTCTCTCTTACTCTCTATCGCCCTTTTCCCATTCACACTTCCTGGGCTCTGTGCCAGCTGAGTGTACAGACAGGGGGACAGAGAGGGAGGAAGGGAGATAAAGAAGGGAGAGAGAAAAAGAGAGGGGAGAGATATGGAGAGAGGGGGAAAGGGAGAGAATGATAATGACAGATAAAAGAGAGACATCTTACTTTTTAACTCTGCATTGTTGGGAAAGGGCTCGTAACTAAGCATTTCACTGTAAAGTGTACACCTGTTGTCATCGGCGCATGTGACAAATAACATTTGACAGGGACAGAGAGAAAGAGAGAGAAGGATAACGACAAAGAGAGAGATAACGTCCGAGAGAGAAAGCGAGTAATGTTATCTCATTAGGGTGGGAAATGTGAAGGTCCAGATCCAAGAGAATTGATAAAGGACTCTGTGGAGGAGGCTTTTGACAACCAACAAAGACGGCTTTAGTTTCACTGGCGGAGGCATTTGCATAGCTTAGAAGTCCAAGCCTCATGAAAAGAAACCCCAGGAATTGCAGGGACTTCAATAGCAACGCAAGATAGGGAAAGAGGTGGTGGGGATTTCAATTGCTTCTGTGGAGCAATGGAGAGACAAGATCAGGAGGGAGCATCTCAAAGCTCAGAGACTGTGATGCAAAGTGAACAAACTGATCTCCAGATGAAGATGCTACTTTCACTTTAATGCACAGCTACATTATCCTATCATCATGTCATACAGAGTCATGTTCCTTTAAACAAGAAAAGGACATATTTCTTGTTATCCTTTAGATGTACCACACATTAAGTAATTGCTACTTGAGAGTTTTGGGGAGTTTGTAGTTTGTGACTTGAAATGGAAGATGACAGTCCCAACAGAGGTACAGGAAACTTATTGTACCTCTCAAGACCAAAAGAAGACTAGTGAAACATTTTTTTTCAATGTATTTTTTATTTAACCTTTATTTAACTAGGCAAGTCAGTTAATAAAGAGCAAATTCTTATTTACAATGACGTCCTGACAAAAGGCAAAAGGCCTCCTGCAGGGATGGGGGCTTGGATTCAAAATAAAAATAAATAAAATAAAAATATAGGACAAAACACACATCATGGCAAAAGAGACAACACTACATAAAGAGAGACCCAAGACAACAACATAGCAAGGCAGCAACACATGACAACACAGCATGGTCGCAACACAACATGACAACAACATGGTAGCAACACAACATGGCAGCAGCACAGGTTCCAAACATTATTGGGCACAGACTACAGCACAAAGGGCAAGAAGGTAGAGACAACAATACATCACGCAAAGCAGCCACAAATGTCAGTAAGCGTGTCCATGATTGAGTCTTTTAATGAAGACTCAGTTTGAGTGTTTGTTGCAGCTCGTTCCAGTCGCAAGCTGCAGCGAACTGAAAAGGACTTCCCAGGGATGTGTGTACTTTGGGGACCTTTAACAGAGGTTGAGAAGAATGAGAGCGCAACAGAGACACAGAAAGAGATTGCGAGAGACTATAGTGTACTGCAGCCCAGCAGTTCTACTGGCCATCGTGAGCCCTCAATAATGATTCTGGCTGAACCATTTAATCATCTCAGACTGCTACAAGATCATATTGACACTGAAACAGAGTCAGACTGACATCTAAGAAGCCAACAGAATACTTCAGTTCATAGAATGATGTACAGTATCGTCATAACAAATTATACATGATTTGAAAGATATCTTGTATCGTGGTTGTCAGGATTTGGCCAGGGTTGTTCCGGTTTTTGGTCACTAGATGCCCCCATTGTGCTTTTTGACCTTTTGTTTTCCCTTGATCCCCATTATTATTTGCACCTGTGCCTCGTTTCCCCTGATTGTATTTAAACCCTTAGTTTTCCTCAGTTCTTTGCTCTGTGTTTGTATGTTAGCACCCAGCCCTAGTATTCTGTGAACTCTTGTTGATCCCGGTGGACTCTCTTGTGTAATTCTTTTTTTGTTCTTGTTTATCTTGTTTATCTTTTGAGGCTTTTTATGCTATACCTACCACCTTGTGGATTTACCTTTTTGTCTTGGAGGATTACCTTTGTTCTTGTGGAATTCCTTTCGAGGTTGTGGAGTTTCATGTTTTCCTGAAGGACTTCACTTTTTACTTCATTAAATACACCGTCTCAAGTACTGCTGTGTCTGCCTCATCTTCTGGGTTCTGTCGACTATTCGTGGCTCAGTTGGTTAAGTGACTGTTTCTCACTCCAGAGACCCGGGTTCGTAACCGGGTCCTGACAGAAACACAGAGCCAAAAATGAACCCAGAGGCAGCCAGTTCCCAGGACCTTGTTGCCATGCTGTCCCACCACCAGGAGACTGTCCAACGCCATGAAGCCGCCCTGGTTCAGCAAGAGGCCTTAATGGCTAGACATTCTCATCTTCTGTCGGAGATGCTGACTTCCATAAAGCAGATATCTGATCGACTTACCCCGGCAACAGTTCCCGTCCCAGTACCTCAGATTCACGTACCCATGGCAGTTAACCCCCTCTTCCACCTCCCCAACGGTTCTCAGGTGATCCAAGTGCTTGTAAAGGGTTTCTCACCCAATGTTCCCTCTCCTTCGAGCTGCAACCCTCGTTGTTCCCCACCGACCGGTCTAAGATCGCATATATCATCACCCTGCTGTCGGAAAAAGCCCTGGCCTGGGCTACTGCTGTGTGGGATGCCCATAGTTCCTGCTGTGCCAGCTACTCTGCCTTTGCTGAGGAATTCAAACAAGTGTTTCAAGGCCCAAGCATTGGTCCTGACTCAGCCAAACAGCTCCTGACTCTCCACAAAGGTTGGCGCAGCGTGACGGACTATGCCATCCAGTTCCGCACGGTGGCAGCAGCGAGTGGCTGGAACAACGAGGCGCTCACGGTGTGCTTTCTGAAAGGCCTTTCCGACACTATCCAAGATGAACTGGCCACTCGGGAACCACCGGACAATCTCGAGTCCCTGATCAAGTTGGCCTCACGCATTGACCAGCTGAGAGAGAGAGAACTCAACCGTAGACCTCTAGCCCTATCAGTCCCATCTCCGAGTCCCCACCTTTATCCTCGCTGGCTCCACCGGAACCCATGCAGATTGGAACGCATCTCCCAGGCTGAGAGAGACCGCCGGATGAGGGAGCGACGCTGTCTATTTAGCAGCAAACCGGGCCATTTCCGTTCCCCTTGTCCCGGGCTCCAGGGAAACGCTCTGTCCCGTACAGACCTGGGGGAACTGTAACGGGAAACATAACCTCCTCGCATCCGTCCAACTCCCGTCTGCTCATTCCAGTCACCCTTTCCTGGGACAACCACAAGCTTCACCTTCAAGCCTTGGTAGACTCTGGAGCCGCAGGTAACTTCATGGATGGTGTCTGGGAGAAGGAGAATGGCGTTCCCTCTGAACCTCTAAGTGACCCCATGAGGGTTACTACATTGGATGGAAGCCCTTTGGGATCTGGACTTGTCACTCATGTCACTACCTCCTTGCGACTTTCAGTTTCACAACACCAGGAATTGATGAACTTTCATTTGATCTCCTGTTCCGAGTTCCCTCTCGTCCTTGGATACCCCTGGCTTCACAGCCATAACCCTCACATCGACTGGTCTGTGGGCACTATCAAGCAGTGGGGTCCTACGTGCCAAGCTACTTGTATTTTCCCGAATTCCCCGAGTTCTACTCCCGAGTCTTTAGAATCCATCGACCTGACCTGAGTTCCCGAGTGTTACCATGACCTCAAACTGGTATTTAGCAAACAGAGGGCCACCATGCTACCACCCCATAGACCTTATGATTGCCCCATCGAACTGTTTCCGTGCACTTGCCCCCCCAGGGGTCGGATCTTTTCCCTATCTCCACCCGAACGAGCTGCTATGGATACCTACATCAAGGACGCTCTGGAAGCAGGCCTCATGCGTGCATCCACCTCCCCGGCGGGAGCTGGGTTTTTCTTTGTGGCCAAGAAAGACGGTGGATTACGTCCTTGCATCGACTACCGGGGACTCAATGCCATAACCGTCCGTAACCGTTACCCTGCTACCCCTTATGGCCACAGCCTTCGAGCTGCTCCAGGAAGCAGTTGTTTTCACTAAGCTTGACCTGCGGAACGCATACCATCTTGTGCGGATCAGACCTGGTGACGAGTGGAAGACCGCTTTCAACACGCCTACTGGTCACTATGAATACTTGGTGATGCCCTTCGGCCTGACCAACGCCCCAGCGGTGTTCCAAGCGCTCATAAACGACGTGCTTAGGGATATGCTTAACATATTTGTGTTTGTTTACTTGGATGACATCCTCATCTTTTCGAGCTCTCTTCAAGAACACACAAAGCATGTCAGACAAGTACTCAAACGCCTCCTAGACAGCCATCTGTACGTTAAGCCGGAAAAATGTGAATTCCATTCATTCCGAGTACAATTCCTGGGATTTGTAGTGGAACCCGGTCGAGTCCAAATGGACCCCAGGAAGGTAGGGGCGGTAGCGGATTGGCCCACCCCCAAATCCGTTAAGGAAGTTCAGCGTTTCCTGGGCTTCACAAACGTTTACCGCAAGTTCATCAAGAACTTCAGCTTGGTGGCAGCCCCTCTCTCAGCTTTAACCAAGGGTGGCAATGCAAGGTTTTTGTGGGGAAGAGAAGCTGAGACGGCCTTCCAAGGACTCAAGCAGCGCGTCCTCTCTGCTCCCATCCTGATACTACCGACTACGGATGAACCGTTTGTGGTGGAGGTAGACGCCTCAGAGGTTGGTGTTGGAGCTGTCCTGTCTCAGAGGGGTGAAGACAAGAAGCTTCATCCGTGCGCTTTCTTCTCACACCGGCTTACCCCGGCTTAGAGGAACTATGATGTGGGGGATCGTAAACTTCTAGCGGTTAAGATGGCATTGAAGGAATGGAGACACTGGCTCGAGGGGGCTTCTCACCCGTTTCAAGTGCTTACGGACCACAAAAATCTGGAGTATATCCAGCAGGCGAAGCGGTTGAACTCTAGACAAGCTAGATGGTCTCTTTTCTTCAATCGATTCCAGTTTATCCTCACCTATCGGCCCGGGTCGAAGAATCTCAAACCGGATGCCCTGTCCCGAGTCTACGTTCCTGCCATTCGAGATGACACGGACATGCCTGTCCTTCCTGCTGCTAAGATCGTGGCTCTGATCTCGTGGCAAGTTGAGGATACCGTGAGACAAGCTCAAGCTATCGAACCGGACCCGAAAGGAGGTCCTGCCAATCGGTTGTTTGTCCCCAAGGCAGTGAGGACTCAGGTCCTTCTGTGGGGGCACTCCTCTCGCCTCACCTGTCACCCGGGCGTAGGTCGCACCTTGGAGTTCATCCAGCGTAAGTTCTGGTGGCCTACCATAAGAGAAGACGTTGCCACTTTCGTCAATGCCTGCCCCGTGTGCTGCCAGGGCAAATCTTCTCACCTCTGCCCTCAAGGACTCCTTCACCCTTTACCTGTTCCCCACAGACCCTGGTCCCATATCTCGTTGGACTTTATTACTGGCCTTCCTCCATCCCATGGCAATACTACTATCCTAGTCATAATCGACAGGTTTTCTAAGGCGGCCAGGTTCGTCCCTCTGACTAAGTTACCTTCTGCCAAGGAAACGGCTGAGTTGGTAATTAATCATGTGTTCCGAGTCTTCGGCATTCCTCAAGATATGGTTTCTGACAGAGGTCCCCAGTTCGCCTCGAGGTTTTGGAAGGCCTTCTGCCAACTCATGGGGGCTTCTGCCAGTCTATCTTCAGGGTACCATCCGGAGTCCAACGGCCAAACAGAGAGGATGAATCAAGAGCTGGAAACCACCCTCCGATGTATGACTCGTAACAACCCGTCCACATAGTCGTCCTTCATTGTTTGGGCCGAATACGCGCACAACACCTTGCGCTCCTCCTCCACTGGTATGTCCCCGCACGAGTGTCAGTTTGGCTATGCCCCTCCATTGTTCCCGGACCAGGAGGCAGAAGTCAGAGTGCCTTCAGCCTTGAAGTTCGTCAGACGCTGTCGGCTTATGTGGAGGAAGACCCGTGTTAATCTTATGCGATCCTCACAGAGGTACCAACAACAAGCCAACAGACGTCGCCGTCCCGGGCCTACCCTGCGCCCCGGCCAGAGAGTCTGGCTTTCCACAAGAGACTTACCACTACGGGTGGAGTCTCGCAAGCTGTCCCAAAATACATCGGTCCCTTTAAGGTTGCCAGGAGAGTTAACCCAGTTTCTTATCGCCTACACTTACCCAGATCCCTTAAGATTAATCCCACGTTTCACATTTCCTTATTAAAACCTGTTGTTTTTCTCCCCTTGTCCCGGCAGACAGACCTCCCCCTCCGCCTCGTGTCATTGGAGGCCAGCTGGCTTATACCGTCCATCGGATACTGGATTCCCGCCGGGTGCAGCGGTCCTGGCAGTATCTGGTGGACTGGGAAGGCTACGGTCCCAAGGAGCGCTCCTGGGTTCCTGCCAAAGACATATTGGACCCTGACCTCATTCGTCAGTTCAGGGCCCTCCACCCCGAGAGAGCTGGTAGGAACGTCAGGAGCCGTTCCTAGGGGGGGGATTCTGTCAGGATTTGGCCAGGGTTGTTCCGGTTTTTGGTCACTAGATGCCCCCATTGTGATTTTTGACCTTTTGTTTTCCCTTGATCCCCATTATTATTTGCACCTGTGCCTCGTTTCCCCTGATTGTATTTAAACCCTTAGTTTTCCTCAGTTCTTTGCTCTGTGTTTGTATGTTAGCACCCAGCCCTAGTATTCTGTGAACTCTTGTTGATCCCGGTAGACTCTCTAGTGGAATTCTTTTTTTGTTCTTGTTTATTTATTTTTGAGTATCTTTTGAGGCTTTTTATGCTATACCTACCACCTTGTGGATTTACCTTTTTGTCTTGGAGGATTACCTTTGTTCTTGTGGAATTCCTTTTGAGGTTGTGGAGTTTCATGTTTTCCTGAAGGACTTCACTTTTTACTTCATTAAATACACCGTCTCAAGTACTGCTGTGTCTGCCTCATCTTCTGGGTTCTGTCGACTATTCGTGGCTCAGTTGGTTAAGTGACTGTTTCTCACTCCGGAGACCCGGGTTCGTAACCGGGTCCTGACAGTGGTAGAGAATCATCACACTCATTGTGGCATACCTGACTGTGCAATTCTTGTCTGTTTTTTTCCCATGGCATGTCATTCTTCACAAATGCTTCCCATTGTCCATATTAATAGAATACTGAGTATGGACATTTGGCAACCTTCAATTCTGAATGTTGACTTTGAACTTTCCATTCAAACCCATTTCTCTGGACACATCCCCATACTGTAAGTGTATTTTATACTGCTTTGAAGGGCTGCATCCTTCCCCAGAAGCTCTTCCCGACATAATGGAGCATGATCTACAGTGTATGAACGCATACATTCATATCACATGAAAGTATTTGTTTACAAGCTACTGTCCTGTTTTAGCATATAGCCCTGACGCGGTCACTCATTGGCATGCACATATTATAAGCTGGGGGGGAGTGAGGATAGGGGGTTATGAGCCTTTAGTTGTCTTACGCCTCATGTCCACAAGATGCATCAAACTCTTTGCGTTCCGGTCTGAAGTCATTCATTGTCAGTGGAACAGTCAGCAGAGCTACGTTTGGTGTGATGCAGTAGGCTGCGGTGCGTTCTGTGTAGCACACGCATTATTTTAAACTTGTGTGTTGCTTTACCGTGCAGTGGTACAAACGGAAGTACACACACACACAGACTCCTACTAGCTAGCTTTTAGAGAGTTGAAAAGCACATGTGCGTCAAGTACGGAAAATGTCAGCAAGAAATCCAGCAAAACAAAACGCATATGGATCTGTGGGACATTAGTCTTAAGTCCTTGTGAATGTTTCTAAAAAGCCACCAGGGATTTCTCTCTCTCTCTCTCTCTCTCTCTCTCTCTCTCTCTCTCTCTCTCTCTCTCTCTCTCTCTCTCTCTCTCTCTCTCTCTCTCTCTCTCTCTCTCTCTCTCTCTCTCTCTCTCTCACTCACTCACTCTATTTTAAGAATGTGAAATGTCAGAACGATAGAGAGTTTACATACACTCAATTACAGGTCGCTCGATTAATCGGAATGGCCGATTAATTAGGGCAGATTTCAATAACATCACAATCGGAAATCGGTATTTTTGGGCGCCAATTTGACAATTAAAAAATATATATATATTATTTTTATACCTTTATTTAACTAGGCAAGTCAGTTAAGAACACATTCTTACTTTCAATGATGGCCTAGGAACGATGGGTTAACTACCTCGTACAGGGGCAGAACGACAGATTTTCACCTTGTCAGCTCGGGGGATCCAATCTTGCAACATTACAGTTAACTAGTCCAACGCAATAACGACCTGCCTCTCTCTCGTTGCACTCCACAAGGAGACTGCCTGTTACGCGAATGCAGTAAGCCAAGGTAAGTTGCTAGCTAGCATTAAACTTATCTTAGAAAAAACAATCAATCATAATCACTAGTTAACTACACATGGTTGATGATATTACTAGATATTATCTAGCGTGTCCTGCGTTGCATATAATCTGACTGAGCATACAAGCATACAAGTATCTAAGTATCTGACTGAGCGGTGGTAGGCAGAAGCAGGCCGGTAAACATTCATTCAAACAGCACTTTCTTTGCGTTTGGCCAGCAGCTCTTCGTTGTGTGTCAAGCATTGCGCTGTTTATGACTTCAAGCCTATCAACTCCCGAGATGAGGCTGGTGTAACCGAAGTGAAATGGCTGGCTAGTTAGTGCGCGCTAATAGCGTTTCAAACGTCAGTCACTCTGAGCCTTCTAGTAGTTGTTCCCCTTGCTCTGCATGGGTAACGCTGGTTTGATGGTGGCTGTTGTCGATATGTTGCTGGTTCGAGCCCAGGGAGGAGCGAGGAGAGGGACGGAAGCTATAATGTTACACTGGCAATACTAAAGAGCCTATACGAACATCCAATAGTCAAAGGTTAATGAAATACAAATGGGATAGAGGGAAATAGTCCTACAATTCCTATAATAACTACAACCTAAAACTTCTTACCTGGGAATATTGAAGACTCATGTTAAAAGGAACCATCAGCTTTCATATGTTCTCATGTTCTGAGCAAGGAACTGAAACGTAAGCTTTCTTACATAGCACATATTGCACTTTTACTTTCTTCTCCAACACTTTGTTTTTGCATTATTGAACATGTTTCAATATTTACTTGAGGCTAAATTGATTTTATTGATGTATTATATTAAGTTAAAATAAGTGTTCATTCAGTATTGTTGTAATTGTCATTATTACAAATAAAGAAATTGGCCGATTAATCGGTATCAGCTTTTTTTTTGGTCCTCCGATAATCGGTATCGGTATCAGCGTTGGAAAATCATAATCGGTCGACCTCTACACTCAATTAGTATTTGTCTTTAAATTGTTTAACTTGAGTCAAACATTTTGGGTAGCCTTACACAAGCTTCCCGCAATAAATTGGGTGAATTTTTCATCAGATCAGAGGACATTTCTCCAAAAAGTAAGATATTTTCAGGTTATGTCAATATAGGACTCGTTTTACTGTGGATACTGATACTTTTGCACCTGTTTCCTCCAGTATCTTCACACGGTCCTTTGCTGTTGTTCTGGGATTGATTTGCACTTTTTGCACCAAAGTACGTTCATCTCTAGGAGACAGAACTTTTCTCCTTCCTGAGCGGTATGAAGGCTGTGTGGTCCCATGGTGTTTATACATGTGCACTATTGTTTGTACAGATGTGGTACCTTCAGGTGTTTGAAAATTGCTCCCATGGATGAACCTAACTTGTGGAGGTCTAAAAAAAATGTCTGAGGTCTTGGTTGATTTCTTTAGATTTTCCCATGATGTCAATCAAAGAGGCACTGAGTTTGAAGGTAGGCCTTGAAATACATCCACAGGTTCACCTCCAATTGACTCAAATGATGTCAATTAGCCTATCAGATGCTTCTAAAACCATGACATCGTTTTCAGGAATTTTCCAAGCTGTTTAAAGGTACAGTCAACTTAGTGTATGTACACTTCTGACCCACTGGAATTGTGATACAGTGAATTATAAGTGAAATAATCTGTCTGCAAACACTCTTTGGAAAAATGACTTGTGTCATACACAAAGTATATATCCTAACCGACTTGCCAAAACTATAGTTTGTTTACAAGAATTGTGAGGAGTGGTTGAAAAACAAGTTTTAATGACTCCAACCTAAGTGTATGTAAACTTTTGACTTCAACTGTTTGTTTCTCTCTCTCTATTGTTGGCATGTGATAGCTCATTACCCAATGGGTGATACTATATATGAGCCCATCTGCTCTGCCCTGGGGAATCGGGTTGGTCATCACCCCTTTTCATTCCCTCTGTTCTGTCTTTACCGAAAGAGACAAGAGCACAAACAATTTCATCAAGGCTTCTCTCTCTCTCTCTCTCTCTCTCTCTCTCTCTCTTCAACCGAGGGCTACTGTTCAGTGTTGATGTCAATTGGCAGGCTTGCAGTCTCGTGGAGGAAGTCTCCCTGTGCTCCATAACAAGCATTATGGGACATTATTTATTTAATGAGTGAGGATCTGCCTGTTGATTTACATGGGTATGGAGAGCATGCTCACATCATGGCAGAATGCTATAAGGCCTATGAGTTAATAGCTTTGCTATGGCATGCGTTTGATTAATTCTGATGGTAAGAGAGAGAGAGAGCTTGTGTATATCTTGGATTAGGTAATTGGCTTTAGAATATCCTGATGGTAAATTGACAGTGTTATAAAGGTATTGAATAGTGAATAGGTCTTGAATAGGCTTTTATACTTTAATATATGATAAAAACATGTGCAAATGTGACAACAAAAGAGGCCAATCTCTTGTGTCAGTGTGTGGGATTCTTTCACACCATACCATGTCATAGCCCAATTTAACCCTCCCGTTGTGTTTGTTTCATGTTAATGAATTCTGTGTTCCCGGTCCAAAATGACTGCCCCATTATAGCGGATTGTAAATCCACAATAATACATATATTATCACCTAACGTTGTGTTAAGATCTTTTTATCAACTTAAGGTCTTGTGAACATTACAAGTTGTGAACTGCTATTGGCTATTTATGGCCTGTAGGCCTCATTGACCTGAGCTCATACAACTCGTTTTTGACAACTACAAAAAACACAATGTATGGATTATTTTGATTATAACAAATACTCAGATGAAACATATTGTACTATTTATCAGACTACTTTGTGTCAAAGTTTAACAAGGACTCTCTCCTCTTCACCAGTGTCATGATCAAAGAAGTGATCAAGAGCCTCACATACACTATATCGTTTGGTCATTGCGCTGCCACAGAATGGATTGTGAGCAGGCCTCAAAAAAGCTTTAAATACCAGAGCTGCGAGAAATGTTCTATATATTATTGAAACAATGTTGTGATTGTTTGTGAGTTCCCATGAGGGAAAGATTTTATTGGGGAAAGGTTCCCGCGGGGAGGTGTGTGTGTGTGTGTGTGTGTGTGTGTGTGTGTGTGTGTGTGTGTGTGTGTGTGTGTGTGTGTGTGTGTGTGTGTGTGTGTGTGTGTGTGTGTGTGTGTGTGTGTGTGTGTGTGTGTGTGTGTGTGTGTGTGTGTGTGTGTGTGTGTGTGTGTGTGTGTGTGTTCATGCATGTGGGGGTCTGGGAGAAGAAGTGTGTCCATCTGATGAATGGCCATGTGCCTGAACTCAATTTTATACACTTATTGTAGACTCACCTACTAATTTCTTATGACTGGTCATGACCGGGAACACTACAGGTGTACAACAGTTAAATAAAACACTCACATGTTTATGTAAATGATCAAAATGTATTTTGTGTGTTCAGATGCCCTGTGTGGAGAAAATCATGGAACCTTCAGACAATCAGATTAAATGAACTACTAACTGGCGTTTCTTTCTTTCTGGTCCTGCACTGTTCAACCAATCCAGTAAATGTGGAGGAGGAGTCAAGATGGAGTTTTGTCTTGTTAACGTTAACGGCTCTCTGTCTATTTCCCTTGAAAACGGGATGCATCCGGTTTCTACCTCCCGATGAGGGTGGTCTCTACTTGACCCCCTATAGTCTGACAGGAGCTTCCTCATTGGTCAACGGCAGTAGCAACGTAAAATAGTATCATACAGCACCAGTCACATTGAGTGTATGATACACAGTGATAAGGTATATAACATAATGGCGCCGGAGGGGATGGCTCCTGTTATAAGGGCTTCTCAAGCAACTGTGCTATTTTGTTTGTATTTCTCATTGTTTGTAACTCATTTTGTACATAATGTTACTGCTACCATCTCTTATGACTGAAAATAGCTTCTGGACATCAGAACAGCGAGTACTCACCTCGAACTTGATGAATGAGTACAACAGGATGGATATACTGCACTCTCGAGACCAGGCCCAAATCCCGTCATCCGCGTGAAGAAAAGACAGGAAAAAGGGGGAGGAGGGCAGGGTGTCTTGTGAGAATTTGCCAGTAAGTAGGCAAGCCAACACTACCCTCCGTATAATAGGCCAAAGTGCAATTATTGGAAAATAAACTGGACAATTTACGATTAAACCTATCTGACCAACGGGTCAGTAATATCTTAGGTTTCACAGAGTCGTGGCTAAATGACGACACGGATAATATAGAGCTGGCTGGGTTTTCCATGCATCGGCAAGACAGAGCAGCTACTGTACCTCTGGTAAGACAAGGGGCGGGTGTGTGTCTATTTGTCAATAACTGTTGGTGCGTGATGTCTAATATTAAAGAAGTCTTGAAGTATTGCCTGCCTGAGGTAGAATACCTCATGATAAGCTGCAGATCAAACTATCTACAAAGAGAGCTCTTATCTATAATATTCGTAGCCGTCTATTTACCACCCTAAACCGATGCTGGCACTAAAACCGGAGTCAACAAGCTGTATAAGGCCATAAGCAAACAAAAAGCGGTGCTCCAAGTGGCCGGGAACATTAATGCAGGCAAATTTAAATCCTTTTTACCTCATTTTTATCAGCATGTCACATGTGAAACCAGAGGAAAAACACCTCTACATTACCTTTACTCCACACACAGAGACGCATACAAAGATCTCCCTCGCCCTCTATTTGGCTAATCTGAACATAATTCTATTTGCCAGATTCCTTTCTTACAAGCAGAAATTAAAGCAGGAAGTACCAGTGACGAGCTCAATAAGGAAGTGGTCAGATGACGCAGATGCTACGCTACAGGACTGTTTTACTAGCACAGAATGGAATATGTTACGGGATTCCTCCATTGGCATTGAGGAGTATATCACCTCAGTCAGTGGCTTTGTCAATAAGTGCATCGGCGACGTTGTCCCCACAGTGACTGTACGTACATATCCCAACCAGTTGCCATGGATTACAGACAACATCCGCACCGAGCTAAAGGCTAGTGCTGCCGCTTTCAAGAAGTAGGACACTAATCTGGATGCTAATAACAAATTCCACTCTGCCCTCAGACGAACCATCAAACAGGCAAAGCTTCAATCCAGGACTAAGATTGAATCCTACTACACCGGCTCTGACGCTCGTCGGACGTGGCAGGGCTTGCAAACTATTACGGACTATAAAGGGAAACACAGCCAAGAGCTGCCCAGTGATGCGAGCCTACCAGACAAGGTAAATGCCATTAATGCTCACTTTGAGGCAAGCAACACTGAATCATGCATGAGAGCACCAGCTGTTCTGGACGACTATGTGATCACGCTCTCCTTAGCTGATGTGAGCAAGACCTTTAAACGGGTCAACAATCACAAAGCTGCGGGGCCAGACGGATAACCAGGATGTGTACTCAACGCATGCATGGACCAACAGGCATATGTTTTCACTGACATTTTCAACCTCTCCCTGACCGAGTCTGTAATACCTACATGTTTCAAACAGGCCACCATAGTCCCTGTGACCAAGAAAGTGAAGGTAACCTGCCTAAATGATTACCATTTGTGTCGGTAGCCATGAAGTGCGTTGAAAGGATGGTCATGGCTCACATCAACATCATCATGCTGTAAACCCTAGACCCACTCCAATTCACATACCGCCCAAATAGATTCACAGATGACTCAATCTCAATCGCACTCCACACTGCCCTTTCCCACCTGGACAATAGGAACACCTTTGTGAGAATGATGTTCATTGACTACAGCTCAATGTTCAACACCATACTGCCCACAAAGCTCATCACTAAGCTTAGGACCCTGGGACCTAACACCTCCCACTGCAACTGGATGCTGGACTTCCTGACGTGCCATCCCCAGGTGGTAAGGGTAGGCAACAACACATCTGCCACGCCCCTCAGTGGTGCATGCTTAGACCCCTCCTGTAATCCCTGTTCACCAATGGTTGTGTGGCCAAGCACGACTCCAACACCATCATTAAGTTTGCTGACGACACAAGTGGTAGGCCTGATCATCGACAACGGTGAGACAGCCTATAGGGAGGAGGTCAGAGACCTGGCAGTGTGGTGCCAGGACAACAACCTCTCCCTCAATGTGAGCAAGACAAAGGAGTTGATTGTGGACTACAGGAAAAGGAGGGCCGAACAGGCCCCCATTAACATTAACAGTGCTGTAGTGGAGCGGGTCGAGAGTTTCAAGATTCTTGGTGTCCACATCACCAAAGACAACACATTTTCCCACTCATGAGACTGAAAAGAGTTGGCATGGATCCCCCGATCCTCAAATAGTTCTGCAGCTGCACAATCGAGAACATCCTGACCGGTTGCATCACCGCCTGGTAAGGCAACTGCTCGTCATCTGACCGTAACGCGGTACAGAGGGTAGTGCGTATGGCCCAGTACATCACTAGGGCCAAGCTTCCTGCCATCCAGGACCTATATACTAGGGGGTGTCAGAGGAAGGTCCAAAAAATGTTGCTATTCGGGGTTTATTATCTATACATAGTCAGTTTACCCCAGCCTACATAAACAAATTAATTTGACTAACCTGTATCTCAGCACATTGACTCGGTACCGGTACCCCACTGTATATAGCCTCGTTATTGGTATGTAATTTTCTTCTGTTACTCTTGATTTTATTTTTTTAGTTTAGTATATTTAGTAAATATTTTCTTAACTCTTTTTCTTGAACTGCATTGTTGTAAGTATTCGGCGCATGTGACAAATACAACTTGATTTGATTTATACAGAGCATTTGGAAAGTATTCAGACCCCTTGACTTTTTCTACAGCCTTATTCTAATAGGGATTAAATTGCTTTGTTTTTTCTCATCAATCTACAGACAATACCCCATAATGACAAAGCGAAAACAGGTTTGTAGAAATGTTTACACATTTAAAAAAATACCTGAGCCAACTACATTTAAACTCAGTTCTTCACAATTCCTGACATTTAATCCAAGTAAAAATGCAATGTCTTAGGTCAGTTAGGATCACCACTTTTTTTTAAGAATGTGAAATGTCAGAATAATAGTAGAGAGAATAATTTATTTCAGCTTTTTTTCATCACATTCCCAGTGGGTCAGAAGTTTACATACACTCAATTCGTTTTTGGTATCATTGCCTTTAAATTGGTTAACTTGTGTCAAACGTTTTGGGTACCCTTCCACAAGCTTCCCACAATAAGCTGGGTGTATTTTGGCCCATTCCTCCTGACAGAACTGGTGTAACTGAGTCAGGTTTATAGGCTTCCTTGCCTGCACACACTTTTTCAGTTCTGCCCACAAATGTTCTATAGGATTGAGGTCAGGGCTTTGTGAGGGCCACTCCAATACCTTGACTTTGTTGTCCATTTTGCCACAACTTTGGAAGTATGCTTGGGGTTGTTGTCCATTTGGAAAATCCACTTGCAACCAAGCTTTAACTTCCTGACTGATGTCTTTTTCCTCCAAACAAAACGATGGTATTTATGGCCAAACAGTTCTATTTTTGTTTCATCAAACCAGAGGACATTTCTCCAAAAAGTACGATATTTTTCCCCATGTGCAGTTGCAAACCGTAGCCTGGCTTTTATATGGTGGTTTAGGAGCAGTGGCTTTTTCCTTTCTGAGCAGCCTTTCAGGTTATGTTGATATAGATACTTTGGTACCTGTTTCCTCTAGCATCTTCACAAGGTCCTTTGCTGTTGTTCTGGGATTGCTTTGTACTTTTCGCACCAAAGTACGTTCATCTCTAGGAGACCGACCGCGTCTCCTTCCTGAGTGGTATGACGGCTGCGTGGTCCCATGGTGTTTATACTTGCGTACTGTTTGTACAGATGAATGTGGTGCCTTCAGGCATTTGGACAATTATCCCAAGGATGAACCAGACTAGAGGATGAACCAGACTATCCCAAGGATGAACCAGAGGTCTACAATTTTTTTTTTTTTTAGGTCTTGGCTGATTTCTTTTGATTTTCCCATGATGTTAAGCAAAGAGGCACTGAGTTTGAAGGTAGGCCTTGAAATACATCCACAGGTACACCTCCAATTGACTCCAATTATGTCAATTAGCCTATCAGATGCTTCTAAAACCATGACATCATTTTCTGGAATTTTCCAATCTGTTTAAAGGCACAGTCAACTTAATGTATGTAAACTTCTGACCCACTGGTATTGTGATACAGTGAATAATAAGTGAAATAATCTGTCTGTAAACAATTGTTGGAAATATTACTTGTGTCATGCACAAAGTAGATGACCTAGCCGACTTGCCAAAACTATAGTTTGTTAACAAGAATTTTGTGAAGTGGTTGAAAAATGAGTTTTAATGACTCCAACCTAAGTGTATGTAAACTTCCAACTTCAATTGTATATACTACATTTAAATAAGTATTCAGACCCTTTACTCAGTACCTTTTGAAGCACATTTGGCAGCGATTACAGCCTCGAGTCTTCTTGGGTATGACGCTACAAGTTTGGCACACCTGTAATTCGGGAGTTTCTCCCAATCTCTCAAGCTCTGTCTGGTTGAATGGGGAGCGTCACTGCACAGCAATTTTCAGCTCTCTCCAGACATGTTCGATTGGGTTCAAGTCCGGGCTCTGGCTGGGCCACTCAAGAAGGACATTCAGAGACTTGTCACAAAGACAGTCCTGCGTTGTCTTGGCTGTGTGCTTAGGGTCGTTGTCCTATTGGAAGGTTAACCTTTGCCCCAGTCTGAGGTCCTGAGTGCTCTTGAGCAGGTTTTCATCAATGATCTCTCTGTATTTTGCATCTTTCCCTCGATCCTAACTAGTCTCCTAGTCCCTGCCGCTGAAAAACATCCACACAGCATGATATTGCCACCACCATGCTTCACCGTAGGGACGGTGCCAGGTTTCCTCCAGACGTGACGCTTGGCATTCAGTCCAAAGAGTTCAATCTTGTTTTCATCAGACCAGAAAATCTTGTTTCTTATGGTCTGAGAGTCCTTTATGTGCCTTTTGGCAAACTCAAAGCAGGATGTCATTGTGTGCCTTTTACTGAGGAGTAGCTTCTATCTAGACAGTCTACCATAAAGGCCTGATTGGTGGAGTGCTGCAGAGATGGTTGTCCTTCTGGAAGATGCTCCCTTCTCCACAGAGGAGCTCTGTCAGAGTGACCATTGGGTTCTTGGTCACCTCCCTGACCAAGGCTCTTCTCCCCCAATTGCCGAGTTTGGCCGACCGGCCAGCTCTAGGAAGAGTCTTGGTGATTCCAAACTTCTTCCATTTAGAAATGTTGGGGACCTTCAATGCTGCACACATTTTTTGGTACCCTTTCCCAGATCTGTGCCTCGACACAATTCTGTCTTGGAGCTCTACGGACAATTCCTTCGACGTCATGGCTTGGTTTTTGCTCTGACATGCTCTGTCAACTGTGGGACTTTATATAGAAAGGTGTGTGCCTTTCCAAATCATGTCCAATCTATTGAATTTACCACAGGTGGACTCCAATCAAGTTGTGAAACATCTCAAGGATGATCAATGGAAACAGCATGCACCTGAGCTCAGTTTCGAGTCTCATAGCAAAGGGTGTGAATACTTATGTAAATAAGGTGTTTCTGTTTTTTATTTTTAATACATTTGCAAACATTTCTTAAGACCTGTTTTCACTTTCAGTCTGACTGAACCTCTAATCTGGATAATGCTACTAGTACACAGCATGCCTGCTTACCACCAATATCCATCAAACAGTCTTGAACCCCTAGTATGACCAGAGCTTTCACTCTGGTCTACAATATTCTCTCAGGTCACTGCCACTGGTAGCAACAGCTGCAGGTCAGTGGTGTCTGCCCCCAAGTATCCAGCTCGGGGGTGAGGTGGCTTCACTCACTCATATGATTCATATTATTACCATAGAACAGTGAGTGCACCTCTGCTGTCAACACACATGTCTTTTCAGCCCAGGCAGCATCAGTGCCACTGGTTGAACACTCCTCTGTGTGTGTGTGTGTGTGTGTGTGTGTGTGTGTGTGTGTGTGTGTGTGTGTGTGTGTGTGTGTGTGTGTGTGTGTGTGTGTGTGTGTGTGTGTGTGTGTGTGTGTGTGTGTGATATGCTTATACAGTACATTATTTAAAAAGCATTCATGTTGGTGAATACCAAATTTATATACATAAAAGTGATATTGACAGTTAAGAGACGCTCAATGCGATCCATTGTGACGGCGACATTGTCTGAATCTAGAAACGTAACACATTATACACATGGGTAAGATACAGGTAACTGCCAAAATAAAGGAAAATCTTGAGTAAATGAGGGATACAAAGCAGGTGCATCCACACAGGTGTGGTTCCTCAGTTAATTAAGCAATTAACATCCCATCATACTTAGGGTCATGTATTAAAAGGCCAAGTTGCCCATTATTTGGGCTATTTATTTTGGAGGAATGTTTGCATCCTGCCAACAGAGTTTCAGACACTTGTAGAATCTATGCCAAGATGCTTTGAAGCTGTTCTGGCGGCTCCTTTATTTTGGCAGTACATAGAAGCCCTCAAGATGCATCAACATCTACATATCATATCGTCACCAACAACAAAGGAATCCAATCGACTGTGATAATCCTTTAGCTACAGTATATTAGAATACCAGAAATAATTTGTGACGGAGTTTATGGGAATTTGACAGTTTGTGATAGATTTGCTGTTCAATAACCTGGTGCGGGTCACCAACCAGTGGTTGATAGACAGCTGGTGGCTCTCTCTTCTAGAAGTCATTCCTTTGGCAGGTAGCCTAGTGGTTAGAGTGTTGGAATAGTAACTGCAAGGTTGCAAGATCAAATCCCTGAGCTGACAAGGGAAAAATCTGTTGTTCTGCTCCTGAACAAGGCAGTTAACCCACTGTTCCAAGGCCGTCATTGAAAATAAGAATTTGTTCTTAACTGACTTGCCTGGTTAAAAAAAATTAATTTCAAGTCCTTGTGCAACACTATGTTTCTATCTGAATGCACTGGTGGCTAGAATGCAGCCCCCGTGACCCCCTGCCTTTTGTAGGCCTGCTTATCAACCCCCCACACACACACACACACACTTTTTGAGTCTGGGGCTCAAAACAAAAGCATTGTTATGTAAACATGTATTAAGCATGTTCAAACAACCAACCGGGGTCTAATTGATCATTCGATATCATGTCTCCATGCTATGGCAAAATGTGTAGAATTGCAGAAAATTGGCTGTAGAACTACAGACCCATGAGTTCCGATTTTTTTGTGGCCCAACCCCCATTAAAGTTGCAATTATGGGCGCAAATCTTACAAGGTCACGTTCCTTGCAACCTGTTGGAGGAAGAGGCACACTTACCGTACACTCCTTGGCAACTGATGCCCTCCAGTAACAGCGTCAGGATCCCCAAAACAGATATTATTAGATCCATCCTTTACGTTAATCTCAACATATCCAGCTCTCAAAGCCAAGAAGTCCTTTCCGGGTTGACGAAAGAGGTTGGAGAAGCGATGAAACTCGCGTGTATAGATAGAACACCGCTGCCGCTCCAATCCTCCAATGTTGTGAATGCGTTGCAACGGTAATTTATGAACGCCAAAAGCTAAAAGGCGCGTTTTCACCTCAGTACACTGTCACAATAAATCAAGTGCTGACGAATTAATTTGCAAAAGTGGTGTACTGCTTGTATACTGAGCCAGTGGATGTCTTGGCGGTTCTGTAGCAAACAGAGAGCCAGGGAGGAGAGACGGTGCAGAGCAGAAGACTACCGCCCTAGCCCAAAGACAGTCAGTGATGACAGTGGATCGAATAGGCTGCTTCAGGTAGGTGGGACCCAATAATGATGTCTATTCAGTCCCGTCCGTCACGTTGGTGCTTACCCTCGTAGCTCCTCACTGAGTGGTCACACTGATGCTCCTGGCTGCAGAATGGTTGAGATGATATCCAGGGACATGGCTCCTCAGCGGTTCCAGTGGTTGGCATGTCTTGTTTAGATAGAATACATGAACTGTCATGTGTTAAAAGCGCTGCCATTTGCATCCTAGCGAGATTCTATTGCAATTTGATGCTCGGGGGAAAAAACGGTTGCCTGCTGCTACAAGCCGTTGAGTTCTTGAACCGCGATGTTGCTTCAGGGGCTAGCTGGTGCGCTCGCTCACTAACGGCTACATCACGACTTCCGACACCGTGCGCGAGTCATCTCTGTGGGGATGCAGAGGTGGGTGAGTCCGGTATAGGGAGTGTGGCGCGTGCACCCGATTCCTGTGATGATTCTGGTGTAGAATAAAATGAAGAGCTTCTCTTCGGCTCACTTCCCAATCCCACTTTGTAGGATAACGGTGTTTTACCGGCTGGATTGGCGGCTACGGGGCGACCTGGGTGTTAGTCACGTTGCGCAATACGTGCTGCGCTGCTACAGAGACGAGCGGCACTGCAACCAGTCTCTCGCTACGTCAAGGAGTGCGTGACTTCCAGCCCTCATCTGTATGGAAGGCTACGCGCAGCGTCGGGCGATGCGTGTGTGTGAGCGCAGCTGAGAGAGAGAGAGAGAGAGAGAGAGAGAGAGAGAGAGAGAGACAGGAGAGAGAGAGACTGCAATGTTAACACATGTTTCCCATGCCAATAAAGCCCCTTGAATTGAGAGAGAGAGAGACTCATTGGGATTCAGTAGAGATAACTGACCACTGCAATCAACAGCAAAAACATTGAGATGACCAGTCATATTCCAACATGTCTATTCCCTTCTCTATAGTGAAAGCTATTGCTTTGATTGTAGCCTACATTAGATGATTAGCAGTACAAAAGGGCTACTGATGTAACTTACAGAATTCTCATGGGTCTTACAGGGGTCTCAAACGAGAACTATTCATGCTACATCACCCTACTTTTCTGATGCAAAGAGGCAGGAGGAGAGGACCACTGCCCCAAAACACCTGAATGCGCACTCACGCACGTTTTCACGCTTTCCCTCTCGCTCTCTCTCACACACACGTTCATGTTTTAACCCTATCCCATGTTACGAGAACGTGGATGAATGTCTAATTCTGCCGGAGATGTGAATGCTCTCCCCCTCTCTCTCCCTCTCTCTCCCTCTGTCTCTCTCTCTCTCTCTCTCTCTCTCTCTCTCTCTCTCTCTCTCTCTCTCTCTCTCTCTCTCTCTCTCTCTCTGTCTCACACACACACACACACACTTCTTTAGGATGATGGAGCATGAAGAAGCTTTCTATAAAAGTTTGTTCCCAGACCTTGGCTATGTTTTCTTTTTCTTTTTAAACTAAACCTGTCATCTGACTATACCGACACTCCAAAGGGATAGGCCAATTATAAAGAAGACGAATGTGGCATAACATTATGCTAATCAGAGTCTACTATGAATACATGTATTCTAACAACTGATGCCATAATGATGTGCTGCTATTAGGCGATATCTATCATTTTGGGTCAGTATGCTGATGTGAGTTACACTATTCATTTTCGAAAACACCGCAACTGCTGTTGGTTTACAATACGCTACCAGTGTCTCCACATCATCGATGGAGAGCATCATGAATGTGTATTGATGGAGAGAGACTTGATGAAACTAAGACCATGGACGTTATGTAAACAGCTCCCTCTAATGGCCATAAATTAACTACAACTTGGATAGAATAAGATAATGACCACATCTGTCTGTGTGAGATGCATTATTTCCATTTCAATAGTCAGAGACAGCATGGCCTTGAGAAAGGGCTTAGGGCTGAAACTTCGACTATAAACAGTCTCAACTACAGCATATTCCCCATCTCTCTCTTGTTGTTTAACAAGGCCGGCTTTAAAACCATCATGCTTTTCTCTTTCGTGAGACATTGACAGTTGTTTGCGTCATCTCTTGGTTTGTTACGTTGTTTTGCTCTAAAATTATCTTTATTATTATTTAATTTTTCACTAATTAATATAATGTATTGTACATTACATCACATTTAAAGTATCAGTCAAATGTTTGGACACACCTACACAATCCAGGGTTTTTCCTTTATTTTGACTATTTTCTACATTTTAGAATATTAGTGAAGACATCAAAGTATTAAATAACACATATGGAATCATGTAGTAACCAAAAAAGTGTTATACAAATCAAAATATATACTTGATGACAGCTTTGCACACTCTTGGCATGGGTCAATGCCACTCCGACATTGGTCGTCCTAATATTTATATATTTCTTAACTCCGTTATTTTACTTTAGATTTATGTGTATTGTTGTGACTTGTTAGATATTACTGCACTGTTGGAGCTAGGAACACAAGCATTTCGCTACACCCACAATAACATCTGCTGAATATGTGTATGTGACCAATACAATTTGACATTTCGATAGTCACCTTAACATCTTCGAATCACTTCTAGTTCTGGGGTAACGCTTCAACAGGTCAGTGATTAGGCCTAATCACACACGTTAATTAAGCACTCAGTCGTTTATTATGGAAAGGCCATAACAGAAAAGGACTATGATACTGTATGATAAATGTACAATGTTGAGGGGAGCTCAGATGAGTTGATGAAATGGTCTGATTTAAAATGGAAGATTTCATTTTGAATTCAATACGAATATGCAAGTGATTAGACCAATCTATGAATTTGAGATTAAAGTGGTGCCCCGTCGAGATAGACAGTCACAGTGTGGAACACAGACAAGATGAGGAGGGGAACTTTTTGACTCGTTCTTATTTTTCAAGTGATCATTTGTTTTGTTTTATCTCAACAAGGCCTCTTGAGCAGAAGTGTCTGTTGTCATTATGTCATCTAAAGTCTCCATCTGTGTGTGTGTTTGTGTGTGTGTGTGTGTGTGTGCGTTTGTGTGTGTGTGTGTGCGTGTGCGTGCGTGTGTGTTTGTGTGTGTGTGTGTGTGTGTGTGTGTGTGTGTGTAAAAGCCTATTTGACGTGTTTGCCTATTTGAGTTTGATATTAATACCCCATCTGTTAGCTGCTGATCATTTTGTCTTCTGTATGTACCCTTGAATTATCCATCCAATATGGACTCCTTCTCTGGGAGACCACAAGGGACTCTGCAGACTTTTACTCCCCATCTGTCTACTGTTGAGCAGTCTCCCTCCAGGTCCACTCACTCCTCTTCCCCAGTGAACCATAATGGATTATTTCATATCCAACATGTCCACCCAGCCCCACTCATAATGCCCATACGAGATGGATGGAGCTGCAGCTGAATAATACTGTGGATGGGAACTCAGTGGAGAGTGCTTCCATGTCCATTTAACATCATCTAAAGGCCCATAGACATGATGGCTTCTCCCTGGAGAGTACCAGTGCAGGCCGTATTGGATTTTAATGGCGATATGATGCTGTAAGGCACAGACATAGGCGATGTCTTAGGGTTTGGAGAGATAATGTGTTTTCTTTTTATACACTGGGGCACGATATAAAGTTTATTCTTGTGTTAGTAGCAGATGGCTAGCTTATTGCTGGCTTATGGTCAAATGAGTAAGTAAGATGGCGCCGGAGAAGAAGGCAGACGTTTTACGTGCCCCCAACCGATTATGTTTTTTTGTTTGTTTATTTGTGTTGTTGTTAAAGTTATTTTTTTAACTTATTTTGTACATAATGTTGCCGCTACCGTCTCCTATGACAGAAAGTAATTTCAGGACACCAGGACTGCAATTACTCACCACGGACTGGCAGAATCCTTTTTTTCTTATAACGTGTGTGATGCTGCCTACGCGAACGATATACTGCTTTCTCGGGAACAGGCCCAGATCCGCATGATTTGCATGAAGAGGAGGCGGAGAAAAGGGGTCTGTAGGGCAGGCTGCCTTCTGAGAATTCGTAAGCGATCTAATAAACCCCCACTTCCTTCCATTCCGCTAACAAAGTGCAATCTGTGGACAATAAAATAGATGACCTACGCGGAAGATTAAACGACCAATGGGACATTCAAAACTGTAATATCTTATGCTTCACGGAGACGTGGCTGAACGACAACACTATCAACATACAGCTGTCTGGTTATACGCTGCACCGGCAGGATACAACATCGGCGTCTGGTAAGACAAGGGGTGGTGGACTATGTATTTTTGTAAATAACAGCTGGTGCACGATATCTAAGGAAGTTTCGAGCTGTTGTTCACCACAATACCAACCTAGATAATTTAAATCTGTATTTTTTTAGTAGATGTTTACATACCACCACAGTCAGAGGCTGGCACTAAGACAGCATTTAATGAGCTGTATTCCGCCATAAGCAAACAAGAAAATGCTCACCCAGAGGCAGTGCTCCTAGTAGCCGGGGACTTTAATGGCGGTAAACTTAAATCCGTTTTACCAAATTTCTAGCAGCATGTTAAATGTGCAAGCAGAGGAAAAAAAATCTACACCACATTTGCTCCACACACAGAGACGCATGCAAAGCTTACATTTACATTTACATTTAAGTCATTTAGCAGACGCTCTTATCCAGAGCGACTTACAAATTGGTGCATTCACCTTATGACATCCAGTGGAACAGCCACTTTACAATAGTGCTTATTCCTTAAAGAGGTGGGGTTTCAGGTGTCTCCGGAAGGTGGTGATTGACTCCGCTGTCCTGGCGTCGTGAGGGAGTTTGTTCCACCATTGGGGGGCCAGAGCAGCGAACAGTTTTGACTGGGCTGAGCGGGAACTGTACTTCCTCAGTGGTAGGGAGGCGAGCAGGCCAGAGGTGGATGAACGCAGTGCCCTTGATTGGGTGTAGGGCCTGATCAGAGCCTGGAGGTACTGAGGTGCCGTTCCCCTCACAGCTCCGTAGGCAAGCACCATGGTCTTGTAGCGGATGCGAGCTTCAACTGGAAGCCAGTGGAGAGAGCGGAGGAGCGGGGTGACGTGAGAGAACTTGGGAAGGTTGAACACCAGACGGGCTGCGGCGTTCTGGATGAGTTGTAGGGGTTTAATGGCACAGGCAGGGAGCCCAGCCAACAGCGAGTTGCAGTAATCCAGACGGGAGATGACAAGTGCCTGGATTAGGACCTGCGCCGCTTCCTGTGTGAGGCAGGGTCGTACTCTGCGGATGTTGTAGAGCATGAACCTACAGGAACGGGCCACCGCCTTGATGTTAGTTGAGAACGACAGGGTGTTGTCCAGGATCACGCCAAGGTTCTTAGCGCTCTGGGAGGAGGACACAATGGAGTTGTCAACCGTGATGGTGAGATCATGGAACGGGCAGTCCTTCCCCGGGAGGAAGAGCAGCTCCGTCTTGCCGAGGTTCAGCTTGAGGTGGTGATCCGTCATCCACACTGATATGTCTGCCAGACATGCAGAGATGCGATTCGCCACCAGGATTCAGGAGGGAGGAGAAGGTGGCAAAGAGCTTCCTAGGGTTAGAGGCAGATGCTTGGAATTTAGAGTGGTAGAAAGTGGCTTTAGCAGCAGAGACAGAGGAGGAAAATGTAGAGAGGAGGGAGTGAAAGGATGCCAGGATGCTCCATGTCCGCTCAGCTCTCCCTCGCCCTCCATTTGGCAAATCTGACCATCATTCTATCCTCCTGATTCCTGCTTAAAGCAGGAAGCACCAGTGACGAGATCAATAAAAAAGTGGTCAGATGAAGCAGATGCTAAGCTACAGGACTGTTTTGCTAGCACAGACTAGAATATGTTCCGCTATTCCTCCGATAGCATTGAGGAGTACACCACATCAGTGATTGGCTTCATCAGTAAGTTCATCAATGACATCATCCCCACAGTGACCTACATACCCCAACCAGAAGCCATAGATTACAGGCAACGTCTGCACCGAGCTAAAGGCTAGAGCTGACGCTTTCAAGGAGCGGGACTCTAACCCAGACGCGTATAAGATATTCTGCTATGCCCTCCGACAAACCATCAAACAGGCAAAACATCAGTACAGGACTATGATCAAATCGCACTACACCGGCTCTGACGCTCGTCGAATGTGGCAGGGCTTGTAAACCATTACAGACTGCAAAGGGAAGCACAGCCGAGAGCTGCCCAGTTACACGAGGCTACCAGATGAGCTAAACTACTTCTTCGCTTCGAAACAAATAACACTGAAACATGCATGAGAGCACCAGTTGTTCTGGAAGACTGTGTGATCACACTCTCCACAGCCGATGTGAGTAAGACCTTTAAACAGGTCAACATTCACAAACCTGCAGGGCCAGACGGATTACCAGGACGCGTACCTCGAGAATGCACTGACCAACTGGCAAGTGTCTTCACTGACATTTTCAACGAGTCTGTAATACCAACATATTTTAAGCAGACCACTATAGTGCCTGTGCCCAAGAATACTAAGGTAACCTGCCTAAACAACTACCGAACCGTAGTACTCACGTCTGTAGCCATGAAGTGCTTCGAAAGGCTGGTCATGGTTCACAACAGCACCTTATTCCAGAAACCCTAGACCCACTCCAATTCGCATACTGCCACAACAGATCCACAGAAGATGCAATCTCTATTGCACTCCACACTGCCCTTTCCAACCTGGACAAAAGGAACACCTATGTGAGAATGCTATTCATTGACTACAGCTCAGCGTTCAACACCATAGTGCCCTCAAAGCTCATCAATAAGCAAAGGACCCTGGGACTAAACACCTCCCCTTGCAACTGGATCCTGGACATCCTGATGGGCCGTCTCCAGGTGGTAATGGTAGGTAACAACACATCCGCGATGCTGATCCTCAACACAGGGGCCCCTCAGGGGTGCGTGTTCCGTCCCCTCCTGTACTCCGTTCACTCCAGGCCAGGCACGACTGTATCATTAAGTTAGCCGATGACACAACAGTGGTAGGCCAGATCACCAACTATGATGAGACAGCCTATTGGAAGGAGATCAGAGACCTGGCTGTGTGGCGCCAGGACAACAACCTCTCCCTCAACGTGATTAAGACTAAGGAGATGATTGTGGACTACAGGAAAAAGAGGTCTGAGCACGCCCCCATTCTCATCGACGGGGCTGCAGTGGAGCAGGTTGAGAGCTTCAAGTTCCTTGGTGTACCACATCACCAACAACAAAGAAAGACTCCAGCCAACCTAGTCACAGGCTGTTCTCTCTGCTACCACACAGCAAGCGGTACCGGAGCTCCATGTCTAGGTCCAACAGGCTTCTAAATTGTTTTTACCCCTAAGCCACTCCTGAACACCTAATCAAATGGCTAACCAGGCTATTTGCATCCCCCTCCCATCTGTTACACCACTGCTACTCTCTGTTGTTATCATCTATGTATTGTCACTTTAATAACTTTACCTGCATGTACATATTACCTCAACTAACCGGTGCCCCCGTACATTGACTCTGTACCGGTACCCACCTGTATATAGTCTCGCTGTTGTTATTTTACTGCATCTCTTTAATTACTTGTTACTTTTATTTCTTATTCTTATCCGCATTTAATTTAAACTGCATTGTTTGTTAGGGGCTTGTAAGTGAGCATTTCACTGTTGCGCATGTGACCAGTATAATTTGATTTGATATGTCGTACTTGTTCATTGTTGTTACAGGTAGAATTGTACAATATACCGGTAAGAAAGCAGCAAAAGCCCTCCTGAAAATGTTAGTGTTATAAGTCGCTAATGGAGAGAGTCTGTGATAGCACATTATGTAGTAGCCATACCAGAACCCTATGCCTGCAATCCTTTAAAGTTATATGGTATTTGAGTCAGAGCTAAAAGAAAATCAAACACAGTGCAGACAAACAAATGATATCTTGAGAAAGGTGCACACTCTAAGATATAATACAGTACTCCCAAATATTTACTACATGACTGAACCAATGATTCAGTGTTGACATACACACACACACGTACGCATGTACACACACAAACACACACACACACATTGCCTTCCTAAAGATGGAATATAAATATGATGATTTATGATAGTAAACAGATCAGGTTATGGGAGGTTATTGTGTTGCAACATGCAGGCAGTATTGTGCATCCGCTGTCATTACAAAACTCATGATCAAATCCAAAATAGAACACCCTGTATTCTTTACATTCCATTGCTTCCAGAACTCTTCCTGTAATAGCTCAGTTGCCACCTGTAACAACAACAACAGCAATTCCAATTGTGCCGCCATGCTTGGCACTAGTGTACGGTGATGGTGCCTAGTCAGGGTACAGTAATGAACACAGCCCCTGCTCTTTTTGCGTTTGTAAAACTCCCTGTTGCTCCATTTAAGTTGTCAACATCACTTCTCAAATGTGGTGAATTATTACTTTGAACTTCTATCTGTTCAACAACCCAGTGGGCAAAACCTGGTTGAAAAGTCATCAGTCAGTATGACATATTTTTATGACCTCTTATTCTGGTCGCAAAATGGTTGAAAAGGGACAGTTTTCTTTACATATATTTACTGACCAGAATATTACCTATTTTTCTGACCACCTTATGACCAATTGATCATAATGCTGACCACTATATTATGTACTGGTCATAGTTAAGGCCTCATCATAACCTGTTAATGACCACCTGACTACAGCTTATCACCAGTGGTGTAAAGTACTTAAGTAAAAATACATTAAAGTACTACTTAAGTCGTTTTTTTGGGTGTCTGTACTTTACTTTACTATTTATATTTTGACAACACAACGTTTAGTTTTATTTCACTACATTCCTAAAAAAATAATGTACTTTTTACTCCACACATTTTCACTGGCAACCAAAAGAACTCGTTACATTTGGAATGCTTTGCAGGACAGGAAAATGGTCAAATTCACACACTTATCAAGAGGACATCCCTGGTTATCCCTACTGCCTCTGATCTGGAGCGTTGTGGTGAGCCCCTAGCTATCCATACATTAAAAAAACTAAAAACTAAAAAGTGTGCTGTCTGGTTTGCATAATATAAGCCATTTGAAATTATTTATAATTGGACTTTTACTTTTGAAACTTAAGTATATTTTTGCAATTACATGTAATTTTGATACTTAAAGTGTATTCGGAAAGAATTCATACCCCTTGACTTTTTCCACACTTTGTTAGGGTACAGCCCTTAAAAATGATAAAATTGTTTGTTCCCCCTCATCAATAGCCAATAATGACAAAGCAGAAACAGGTTTTTAGATTTTTTTGCAAATGTATAAAAAAGCAACTGAAATATCAATTTCAGGCTATTTACTCAGTACTTTGTTGACGCACCTTTGGCAGCGATTACAGCCTTGAGTCTTCTTGGGTATGACGCTACAAGCGTGGCACACCTATATTTGGGGAGTTTCTTCCACTTTTCTCTGCATCTCTCAAGCTCTGTCCAGTTGGATGGGGAGCGTTGCTGCTCAGCTATTTTCAGGTCTCTCCAGAGATTTTTTTGTCCATTAAAATAACATCAAATTGATCAGAAATACAGTGTAGACATTGTTAATGTTGTAAATGACTATTGTAACTGGAAACGGCTGATTTTTTTGGGAATATCTACGTAGGCGTACAGAGGCCCATTATCAGCAACCATCACTCCTGTGTTCCAATGGCACGTTGTGTTAGCTGATCCAAGTTTATCATTTTAAAAAGCTAATTGATCATTAGAAAACCCTTTTGCAATTATGTTAGCACAGCTGAAAACTGGTGTTCTGATTAAAGAAGCAATAAAACTGGCCTTATTTAGACTAGAGTATCTGGAACATCAGCGTTTGTGGGTTCGATTACAGGCTCAAATGGCCAGAATCAAAGACCTTTCTTCTGAAATTCGTAAGTCTATTCGTGTTCTGACAAATGAAGGCTATTCCATGCGAGAGTTTGCCAAGAAACTGAAGATCTCGTACAACGCTGTGTACTACTCTTTCTATTCAGGTTCGAGACAGTTTGAGCTGTTCTGTGAATGGAGGAGTGGGAGGCCCCGGTGTACAACTGAGCAAGAGGACAAGTACAGTAGAGTGTTTTGAACTGTAGTGTATGTGTCTATGAAATCATTCCTGCAACAAACATTGTTACATGCAAACCTCACTGGCCACGTTGCAAAATATATTTACACACTTTATGTAATAATTTCACCCACATCGCTCACATGTGAATCGTAGCCAACCGCTAAAATAGAACTTATGTCACGTTCTGACCTTAGTTCCTTTGTTATGTCTTTGTTTTAGTATGGTCAGGGCGTGAGTTGGGTGGGTTGTCTATGTTAGTTTTTCTATAATTTGTGATTTCTGTGTTTGGCATAGTATGGTTCTCAATCAGAGGCAGCTGTCAATCATTGTCCCTGATTGAGAATCATACTTAGGTAGCCTGGTTTCACTTTTGAGTTGTGGGTGTTTATTTTCCGTGTTAGTGTCTGTGCCCCACGGGACTGTTTTGGTTTGATTTACTTCACGTTTATTATTTTGTTCAGTGTTTGTTATTCATTAAAAAACATGAACACTTACCACGCTGTGTTTTGGTCCTCCGATCCTTCATACTACTCATCTTCGTCAGAAGAACAACTTAGTTCTATTTGAGAGGCTCCATATGCTGCAAGTCCTCTCTTCGATATCCGAAAGATACAAACGCACACAAATGTTTGAAAGACAAGGAGAAATTAATTAAAGATAACTAACTTAAAAATGAACACAATTTCCCTTTTATCTGTGGATCCCTTTTATCAAATCAAATTGTATTAGTCACATGTTGCCGAATAAAACATTTCACCTTACAGTGAAATGCTTACTTATGAGACTCTAACCAACATTGCAGTTTTTTAAAAGTACGATTAAGAATGAGAAATAAAAGTAACAAGTAATTAAAGAGCAGCAGTAAAATAACAAAAGCGAGACTATAAACAGGGGGTTACCGGTACAGAGTCAATGTGCAGGGGTGCCAGTTAATTGAGGTAATATGTACATGTAGGTAGAGTTATTAAAGTGACTATGCATAGATGATAACAACAGAGAGTAGCATTGGTGTAAAAGAGGGAGAAGGGGGGCTAACGCAAATAGTCTGGGTAGGTGTTCAGGAGTCTTATGGCTTGGGGGTAGAAGCTGTTCAGAAGCCTCTTGGATCTAGACTTGGCGCTCCAGTACAGCTTGCCACGCGGTAGCAGAGAGAACAGTCTATGACTAGGGTGGCTGGTGTCTTTGACAATTTTAAAGGCCTTCCTCTGACACTGCCTGATGTAGAGGTCCTGGATGGTAGAAAGCTTGGCTCCAGTGATGTACTGGACTATTCACTCTCCCTTCTGTAGTGCCTTGCTGTCGGAGGCCGAGCAGTTGCCATACCAGGCAGTGACACAACCAGTAAGGATGCTCTTGATATTGTAGCTGTAGAACCTTTTGAGGATCTGAGGACCCATGCCAAATATTTTCAGTTTCCTTAGGGGGAATAGGTTTTGTCGTGCCATTTTCACAACTGTCTTGGTGTGCTTGTTAGTTTGTTGGTGATGTGGACACCAAGGAACTTGAAGCTCTCAACCTGCTCCACTACAGCCCCGTCATATGAAAATGGGGGCCTGTTCGGTCCTCCTTTTCCTGTAGTCACAATCATCTCCTTAGTCTTGGTTATGTTGAGGGATAGGTTGTTATTCTGGCACCACCCGGCCAGGTCTCTGACCTCCTTCCAATAGGCTGTCTCATCATTGTCAGTGATCAGGCCTACCACTATTGTGTCATCGGCAAACTTAATGAAGGTGTTGGAGTCATGCCTGACCGTGCAGTCATGAGTGAACAGGGAGTACAGGAGGGGACTGAGCACGCATTGAGGAACAGCGTGGCGGATGTGTTGTTGACCACCCTTACCACCTGGGGTCAGCCCGTCAGGAAGTCCAGGATCCAGTTGCAGAGGGAGATGTTTTGTCCCCGGGTCCTTAGCTTAGTGATGAGCTTTGTGGGCACTATGGTATTGGACGCAGAGCTGTAGTCAATGAACAGCATTCTCACATTGGTGTGCCTTTTGTCCAGGTGGGAAAGGGCAGCATGGAGAGCGATTGAGATTGCATTGTGGATCTGTTGGGGTGTTATGTGAATTGGAGTGGGTCTAGGGTTTCTGGGATGATGGTGTTGATGAGACCCATGACCAGTCTTTCAAAGCACTTCATGGCTACGGACGTGAGTGCTATGGGGCGGTAGTCATTTAGGCAGGTTTCCTTCGCATTCTCAAATCGTCCGGAACAGCAGGTACTCTCATGCAGGCTTCAGTGTTGCTTGCCTCGAAGCGAACATAAAAGGCATTTAGCTTGTCTGGTAGGCTCGCATCACTGAGCAGCTAGCGGATTGGTTTTAGTCTGTAATAGTTTGCAAGCCCTGCCACATCCGACTATTGTCAGAGCCGGTGTTGTTGGATTCAATCTTAGTCCTGTATTGACGCTTTGCCTGTTTGATGCTTTGTCTGAGGGCATAGCGGGATTTCTTCCGCTCCTTGAAAGCGGCAGCTCTAGCCTTTAGCTCGGTGTGGATGTTACCTGTAACAATTGGCTTCTGTTTGGGATATGTACGTACGGTCACTGTGGGGACAATGTACTCAATGCACTTATTGATGAAGCCGGTGACTGAGGTAGTTTATTCCTCAATGCCATTGGATGAATCCTGGAACATATTCCAGTCTATGCTAGCGAAACAGTCTTGTATCTTAGCATCTGCGCCATTTGATCACTTCTGTATTGAGCGAGTCACTGGTACTTCCTGTTAATCTGTTAATCTGGTTATAAGACATTCAGAACCAGATTTTAACCAGAAAAATAAGTCTTTATCACGTTGTATGCCCACTGGGAAGAGAGTCTTTGTTTGACGCCCACCGGGGGAGTTGTGAGAAAGCTACGATGACAGAGTCCCCAAACCCTGCGATTCAAAGCAGCACTTTGATGGCTCAAACACTCTACAATTACCTTTCTCCTCTATAGGAGACGTATTTAGCATAGAGACACCAAGGCTTTTAGGCCCATATGAAGTGCAATGGTTAGGCAGGGCTCCTAGGAGGTGCTGCATGTTTTTTTAGGAATTTACTGGAAATGAGGTAATTTGTACATGGCTCAATGCATGAGGCAACTCAGAATGCTTAGAACTCAGGAGAATCATAGGACAGGCCTGAAAGTTCCACAGCAGGTCTTTAGGGAGGAAGGAAGGTTCTGTCAGTAAAAATAGGTCACCTTGACAGAAAGAACAGGGGGATTTGGGTGGAAAAAAAGTTAACTCGGCACTTGATTTAGTTGGCATCTATGGAGCGCTGAGCACCAGTCACTTTGCGCATTACGTGCTGCATTCATTGAGGTATAATAAGAGCTAGGACTGCCTCCAAGATGGCTGACCTTTGTTTTCAACATAATCTATTCATGTTGCGACCATTTCATGGTTGCTGACATCTTTCTTACTGGGATTACTCTGGACAGACAGCAGTATCCCGCGAACATGCCCCAGGACTCCCACAGAGCACATGGACAGCTTAAAAAGCTTACCGGAACTTCCCCTGGCTAGATGGGGTCTTGACCTCAGAGCATGAATATAATATTTTAATATCTTCGGATGTGAGTGAGGGAAAAAATAAATAGCCTCAGCGACAATTATTTGAATAAATCAATGGAGGTTTTGGGCACAAAGGTGATGACTAAAGTGTCTAATTCAATTAAACTACAGTACCAAAGCAATACTGTAGGTGCAGTCAAAAGCGTGCTTCCAGACCGAAAGCCTGGTCCCTTCTTTGCACTTCTACACCTCATCTGAATGGAAGGCTGTGCGCAGTGTCAGGCGAGGCATGTGTGTGTGCGCAGCTGCTGGATTGAGAGAGAGAGAGAGAGAGAGAGAGAGAGAGAGAGAGAGAGAGAGAGAGAGAGAGAGAGAGAGAGAGAGAGAGAGAGAGAGAGAGAGAGAGAGAGAGAGAGAGAGAGAGAGAGAGAGAAACTCATTGGGATTCAGTAGAGATAATTGACCACTGCAATCAACAGCAAAAACATCGAGATGACCAGTCATATTCCAACATGTCTATTCCCTTTTCTATAGTGAAAGCTATTGCTTTGATTGTAGCCTACATTAGATGATTGGCAGTACAAAAGGGCTACTGATGTAACTTTCAGAATTCTCATGGGTCTACAGGGGTCTCAAATGAGAACTATTCATGCTAGATCACCCTACTTTTCTGATGCAAAGAGGCAGGAGGAGATGACCACAGACCCAAAACACCTGCATGCATGTTGCACGTCTTTCAATATTGATATCAAAATTTGATGTCTATCCACGTCCTGAGGACTTTGGGAAATGCCTTCAAAACCGGACACAGTGAGCACTTTTGCCATCAAGTAGGCTAGGGTGGATTGGACACCCTAACCCTTACCTTAACCATTCAGAATGAGTGCCTTCATGTTTGAACCCTATCCCGTGTTTACGAGAACGTGGATGAACGTCTAATTACACAGGATCTCTGTGGGTGTAATGAACACGATGGGAGACAGGGAGTTGGTTTCAAGCGCAGGGCGCAGCAGGTGTTTATTTGTAAAGGAACACAGGAGGAGGCAGGTAGCTGGATCCAGGGGCAGGCAGAAGGTCATACACAAGGGGTCCAAAAAGGCTAAAGTACAGGCAGCGAATAGTCAAAAGGCATTGTTCGTGAGACAGGAAAAAACTATCATACACGGGAGGATTAAATTACAGGAAAAACAGAATAGAAGTATGTCACAGAACAAGCAATACCTCACAATGACGTTTTGCAAAGAACTGCAGTTTTATTTTGTTTTAATTATTGTGATATGCTCATGTTTAACTGGTACGAAGTACCCACACTATTTATTTTGCCCTTAATTTCAACCCTGTTTATAGTATTCATTTGAAAAAACATTGCAATTTCAGTTGCTTTATGCTGTTGGTCTTTAGGGAGAAAGGAAGGGTCTCTCAGTAAAAATAGGTTGCCTCAACAGAAAGAACAGGGGTATTTGGGTGGAAAAAAGTTAGAACACTTAGCCTACTTAGCCTGACAGCCAGAACTGCTTTTGAGGGTTGTCTGCACCACAACAAAACTGTGTTAGCCCGCTTTGCTCCAGCACACAGGAACTAAGTCAAATCTTCAAGTCTCAGGCAAGGTTACTTATATTGAACTAAAAGTTTACAGATATTGAATAAGAAGTGTGGCTCAGTTGGTAGAGCATGGCACATGCAACTTACTTGCATCGTCTTGATTGTGAGTTTGATTCCCAGTAAAGCCACCGATACGAAAACATACAAAACGTGACTCTGAGTCGCTTTGGATAAAAGTGTCTGCTGAATGATAGATATTGTTATGATATTAATGAAAACTCAATGAAAACTTTGTGTAAGTGCAGTACTCCATCGGAATCAAAAGCACTGTGGGCACTCTCATGTCAAGGTTCACTGAAACGCTCTGTGATGATGATGATGTTCGGAAAACAATTAACCTCTTAAGTCGACCCTCTACGTTTTCGAACATTCTGTTAAAAATCGCGCAACATTTCAGCGCCCTGCTTATCATGCCAGGAATATAGTATATGCATATGATTAGTATGTGTGGATAGAAAACACTCAGACGTTTATAAAACTGGTTCAATCACGGCTGTGACTATAACAGAACGTGCGTTTCATCGAAAAGCGCAGTAAAATCTGATCACTGAAAATTGGAAAATATATCAATGTGCCACTTGCATGTATTGTCTATGGGAAAGCAAATTACCTGGAGCCAAGATTGCAATTCCTACAGCTTCCACACGATGTCAACAGTCTTGTCATTTGCCTAGGCTTTGTTTCTTGGTCAAACGAAGAAGAGACAGCCCATTTCTTCAGGTCTCCGACCGGATATTTTGGTTGAGATTTACCCGGACATTATTTCCAGACGTACAGCTATAGAATACACATCACCTCGTGATCAATTTGATCGCTTACTAACGTTTACTAATACCTAAAGTTGCATTACAAAAGTATTTCGAAGTGTTTTGTGAAAGTTTATAGTCGACTTTTTTAATTTAAAAAAAATGACGTTACGTTATAAGACACTATTTTTTTTCGTTGATCACACAGTCTTCATAGATCGATATCTAGGCTATATATGGACTGATTTAATCGAAAAAAAAGACCCAATAGTGATTATGGGACATCTAGGAGTGCCAACAAAGAAGATGGTCAAAGGTAATGAATGTTTTATATTTTATTTGTGCGCTTTGTGTAGCGCCGACTATGCTAATTATTTTGTTTACGTCCCCTGCGGGTCTTTTGGGGTGTTACATGCTATCAGATAATAGCTTCTCATGCTTTCGCCGAAAAGCATTTTAAAAATCTGACTTGTTGCCTGGATTCACAACGAGTGTAGCTTTAATTCAATACCCTGCATGTGTATTTTAATGAATGTTTGAGTTTTAACGAGTGCTATTAGCATTTAGCGCATTTGCATTTCCAGATGTCTAGATGGGACGCCTGCGTGTCAGGAGCAAGAGGTTAACAAACAAATATACACTACCAGTCAAATGTTTGGACACACCTACTCATTCCAGGGTTTTTCTTTATTTGTACTATTTTCTACATTGTAGAATAATAGAGAAGACATCAAAAATATGGAATAACACATGGAATAATGTAGTAACCAAAAAAGTGTTAAACAAATCTAAATATATTTTATATTTGAGATTCTTGAAAGTAGCCACCCTTTGCCTTGATGACAGCTTTACACACTCTTGTTAATATGTGGAATTTCTTTCCTTCTTGGGTTTGAGACAATCAGTTGGGTTGTGACAAGGTAGGGAGGGTATACAGAAGATGGACTAAGTCCATATTATGCCAAGAATAGCTCAAATATGTAAAGGGAAATGACAGACCATCATTACTTCAAGACAGGTCAGTCAATACAAGAACTTTGAAAGTTTCTTCAAGTGCAGTCACAAAAACCATCAAGCGCTATGATGAAACTGGCTCTCATGAGGACCACCAAGGGAAAGGAAGACCCAGAGTTACCTCTGCTGCAGAGGATACATTCATTAGAGTTAACTGCACCTCAGATTGTAGCCCAAATAAATGCTTCACAGAGTTCAAGTAACAGATACATCTTGTCACGTTCTGACCTTTATTTCCTGTGTTTTGTATTTAGTTAGTATGGTCAGGGCATGAGTTGGGTGGGCAGTCTATGTTTGTTTTTCTATGATTTGGGTATTTCTATGTTTCGGCCTAGTATGGTTCTCAATCAGAGGCAGGTGTCATTAGTTGTCTCTGATTGAGAATCATACTTAGGTAGCCTGGGTTTCACTGTGTCTTTGTGGGTGATTGTTCCTGTCTCTGTCTTTGCACCAGATAGGACTGTTTTGAGTTTTCACATTTCTTGTTTTTTTGTAGTCAGTTGTTCATGTGTACCTTAACGTATTAAAAAGAACCATGGACAATTACCACGCCGCGTATTGGTCCTGTGATCCGTTTTGCCTCTCCTCTTCCGAAGAAGAGGAGGAAATTCATTACAGAATCACCCACCCAACTCGGACCAAGCGGCGTGGTAAACAGCAGCGACGACAGCAGCAGCAGCAGCAACAACAGCGGCCAGCATCAGAGCAGAATCTGGACTACACAACTTGGGAGGAGATAGACAGGTGGGCGGTCGACCCAGGGAGAGTGCCGGAGCCCGCCTGGGATTCGATGAAGCAATGAAAGGAAGGTTACAGGAGAATGAGGTTGGCGATGCCAGCACGGCAGTGCGACAGGTACGAGAGGCAGCCCCAAATTTCTTTGGGGGGGAGGCACACGAGGTGTGGTACTGAGCCAGGTAGCAGCCCTGAGCTTACTCCTCGTGCTTATGATAAGCAGCGCATTACTGGTCAGGCACGGTGTCGCCAGTGCGTGCCCATAGCCCGGTGCGCTATAGGGCAGCCCTCCGAAAGTGCCATGCGAGTGTGGGCATTGAGCCAGGGCGTATGGTGCCTGCTCAGCGGGTCTGGTTGCCGGTACGCAGTCTTGGTCCAGGTTATCCTGTGCCGGCTCTGCGTGCTGTGTCTCCGGGGCGCTGGGAGGGTGCAGTGCGTCCTCTGCCTGCGCTCCGCTCGTGCCGGGCAAATGTGGGAGTGGAGCCTAAGGGAGAGGTGCGTGTAGTAAGCACTAGATCTCCCGTGCTTACCCACAGCCCGGTTCAACCTGTGCCTGCACTCTGGAGGGTCCGGGCTAGAGTAGTTGTCCAGCCTGGGGAAGTGGTGCCAAGGTTGCGCACCAGAGCTCCAGTGCTCCCCCACAGCCCGGTCTTTCAGGATCCTCCTAACACCAAGCCTCCTGAAGGTCTCCCCAGTCTGGTGGTTCCTGTGGCAGCCCCACGCACCAGGCTGTCTCTCTGTCTCCTCCCTGCAGGTGGTCCAGCCTGTCCGGCGCCGCTGCCGGAGTGTCCCGCCTGTCCGGCGCCGCTGCCGGAGTGTCCCGCCTGTCCGGCGCCGCTGCCGGAGTGTCCCGCCTGTCCGGCGCCGCTGCCGGAGTGTCCCGCCTGTCCGGCGCCGCTGCCGGAGTCTGAGGCGCCAGAGCCCCTCTGCCCAGAGGCGCCAGAGCCGCCAGAGCCCCTCTGCCCAGAGGCGCCAGTCCCCCTCTGCCCAGAGGAGCCAGTCCCCCTCTGCCCAGAGCTACCCCTCTGTCCAGTGGGGTCATTGATAAGGGTGGCCATGGTGAGAAAGCCACGGAGGCAGACAATAAGGCGGACTAAGACAATTGTGAAGTGGGGTCCACGTCCCGCGCCAGAACCGCCACCGCGGACAGACGCCCACCTAGACCCTCCCCTATAGGTCAAGGTTTTGCGGCCGGAGTCCGCACCTTTGGGGGTACTGTCACGTTCTGACCTTTATTTCCTGTGTTTTGTATTTAGTTAGTATGGTCAGGGCGTGAGTTGGGTGGGCAGTCTATGTTTGTTTTTCTATGATTTGGGTATTTCTATGTTTCGGCCTAGTATGGTTCTCAATCAGAGGCAGGTGTCATTAGTTGTCTCTGATTGAGAATCATACTTAGGTATCCTGGGTTTCACTGTGTGTTTGTGGGTGATTGTTCCTGTCTCTGTCTTTGCACCAGATAGGACTGTTTTGAGTTTTCACATTTCTTGTTTTTTGTAGTCAGTTATTCATGTGTACCTTAACGTATTAAAAAGAACCATGGACAATTACCACGCCGCGTATTGGTCCTCTGATCCGTTTCGCCTCTCCTCTTCGGAAGAAGAGGAGGAAATTCATTACACATCTCAACATCTATTGTTCAGAGGAGACTGCGTGAATCAGGCCTTCATGGTACAATTGCTGCAAAGAAACCACTACTAAAGAACACCAATAAGAAGAATAGACTTGCTTGGGCCAAGAAACACGAGCAATGGACATTAGACCGATGGAAATCTGTCCTTTGGTCTGATGAGTCCAAATTTGAGATTTTTGGTTCCAACCGCCATGTCTTTGTGAGACGCAGAGTAGGTGAAAGGATGATCTCAGCATGTGTGGTTCCCATCGTGAAGCATGGAGGAGGAGGTGTGATGGTGTGGGGGTGCTTTGCTGGTGACACTGTCTGTGATTTATTTAGAATTCAAGGCACACTTAACCACAGCATTCTGCAGTGTTACGCCATCCCACCTGGCTTGCGGCTTGGTGGGGCTATAATTTGATTTTCAACAGGACAATGACCCAACACACGTCCAGGTTGTGTAAGGGCTATTTGACCAAGAAGGAGAGTGGTGGAGTGCTGCATCAGATGACCCGGCCTCCACAATCACCTGACCTCAATCCAATTGAGATGGTTTGGGATGAGTCGGACTGGAGAGTGAAGGAAAAGCAGCCAACAAGTGCTCATCATATGTGGGAACTCCTTCAAGACTGTTGGAAAAGCATTCCAGGTGAAGCTGGTTGAGAGAATGCCTAGAGTGTGCAAAGCTGTCATCAAGGCCAATTGCTGGCTACTTTGACGAATCTAAAATATATTTAAATGTTTTAACACTTTTGGTTACTACATGATTCCATGTGTGTTCTTTAATCATTTTGATGTCTTCACTATTATTCTACATTGTAGAAAATAGTAAAATAAAGAAAAACCCTTGAATGAGTAGGTGTGTGCAAACTTTGGATTGGTACTATACATTCATTGCCTGACTACACAGGCTCCTTGCTCCGGCCTAACGCTACGCCACTCTGACGGATGGTAGTTTCTTCTCTGCAATGAGTCTGGATTTGAGTTCCCCACCGACCTTTCACCAAATGCGAACACATTGGGGCTGTCTGATTGGTCCAGAAACTGATGGGATGGGCCAGAGCCAGAACACACGTGACTTTGATGCTTTGATTGGTTAGAGATGATTCAATTGCTGATTACTTTGATTTGTACGACACCTCTTATTTTGATGTCACCTCAAACGACAAAGATTAGTGTGAGTTGTCAGGCTACTACTTTCAGGCTATGCATTTGTATTCTATGCTCTCACCACTGAGTGTGCTAGCATCACTGGCAGCCCTCATACTTACCTTTTGTTTTCCCCCATGCTGCGAGACTGAGAGGCATGCCTGTGCCTGACTTTAGAAACTAAAGGTGGTTATGATAGGCTTGACGTGTGTGTCTTTTCTACAAATGTTACCCCCGACACACACACGTCTCTCTCCCTCTATCTCTTTCTCTATCTCTCTCCCTGATAGCTGTTCAGTCACCCCCTTTCTCACTCTTTCTCTCCCCGATATCAGTCGCTAACCCCTCTGCCCCCCTCCCCCGCCCCGTCTCCCCTCCATCTCTCCAACCTGGTAAGCGTTTCAGACACACTCAGTATTCATGTCAGCAGAGGACCTGTCAGCAGCATTTACACACATAACCATGTTGAAAAGAGGTAGGTTGAGGTAGAATGATGTGCAGTGGTTCATGGCAGTCGGTATCAAGATGCCGACAGAATGCAGGTCGGTAGACCCCTTTGTGATAGCCCCACTGAGATATGGGCTTGGTCTCCGAGGCAGGCTGAATTGTCAAATGATTCAATAAGTCGTTGAAATAAGTGCCAGACCGACTCGGAGGCAATATAGTGCAAAGTTTTCGGTACAGTCAAAGTTACACTTGTCTCTGCAGACTCCTGTGAAGTGTTGAGAAGTGTTGTAGCAGAAACTGTGATATGATATCCACATTAATCATGGTACTAAATTATCACAAAATAATGACAACTTCTTTCATTCATATGATGTCAATAATCCATTAGTTCAGCCCCGACTAATGCGTTCATGAAGCCAAGGACCACACCTGAATATTGGGTGACCTGTTGATTCATTACATCCCAAGTGTTTCAGTTTGACTCAGCAGATTGATTCTGTCCCATGTGATTCAGTTTGACTCAGCAGATTGATTCTGTCCCATGTGATTCAGTTTGACTCAGCAGATTTATTCTGTCCCATGTGATTCAGTTTGACTCAGCAGATTTATTCTGTCCCATGTGATTCAGTTTGACTCAGCAGATGTATTCTGTCCCATGTGATTCAGTTTGACTCAGCAGATTTATTCTGTCCCATGTGATTCAGTTTGACTCAGCAGATTTATTCTGTCCCATGTGATTCAGTTTGACTCAGCAGATGTATTCTGTCCCATGTGATTCAGTTTGACTCAGCAGATGTATTCTGTCCCATGTGATTCAGTTTGACTCAGCAGATTGATTCTGTCCCATGTGATTCAGTTTGACTCAGCAGATGTATTCTGTCCCATGTGATTCAGTTTGACTCGGCAGATTGATTCTGTCCCATGTGATTCAGTTTGACTCAGCAGATTTATTCTGTCCCATGTGATTCAGTTTGACTCGGCAGATTTATTCTGTCTCATGTGATTTGATCAGTTTAGAATGGCAGATTTATTCAAGTTGCAAAAGAGATAATTTATGAGGTCAAAGATTATTTGGTGGAGGAAATTACTATAGCCCTACTGTATCAGAAATCTAAATTCAAACAGACACTGCAGGAATAAAGTTCACCTTAAATGTCGACAAGACTGCCTTGTAACAACAATAAAAAAGGAATAACTTACTGTTGTACTTGCCTTTCTTGCACTTTCACTGGTCTTTTCTTACTTGCTTTATTGAGGAAAGTTCCTACTTGCAATGACTGTTATATGTGGTTGTTTTATCTATCTTTGTTGAATGCAGTGACTGTAAGTCGCTCTGGATGAGAGTGTCTGCGAAATAACCAAAATGTAAATGTCATATTTTTCTGAGTAATATGTTTTGCTAGCCAGTCTTTATACTTTTCTACAGTGGAAAGACTCCCATCATAGGACAGACAGGTTAGGTCAACAGTTAGCCTGCCTCCCGACGCTGTCCTTGACTGCTCTGGTACAGGGGAAATAAATCTACTGCATCTCTCATTCAGAACACACCACCTTCCTCTAGTGAAGACAGGCAGTAAATTAGATTAGTGAACAACTCCACTTTAAATTGCAAATAGCTTAGAGCTGCAGAGTAAATGGAAATCCTCGTTGGTAGCCTAGTCTTTGTTTAAAAGTAAACTTTTAAAACTTTAAACCGTCAGTCGTCGTATCTGGGCAAGCACTGGTTGCATTTTGAGTAAATTACATACAATATTTTGTCTGAAGCAAACAATTCCTTAAACCCATTCCTGATGTTTGTTTGTGTATCTGTGCGAAATGTCAGAATTGATGTCGATAATTGGGTCTTTGGGTAAAAAAACTGAAAACCCTAGATCAGTGATATTTGTTTGCGTAGTAATTATTTGTAATTATTTTCTAAAGCCTTATTGCGGCCAGCAGCAATAGCAGAAAGCAAAGAAGCATGGGGTAAAGCAGTGTATGTGGATTACATATAAATGCTTCTTCATTCTATCAGGACAGAGCTTTCCATAGATATACATATTGTACACCCTTTGAGATATAAAATAAAGGCCCACAAACACTTTCAGCTGTGAGCAAAAACATTAATTATTTATGAAGGATGAATATTGCATATTGGTCAGAAAATTCTTGTTTTGTCTGCATCATATGCCAACAAGATTAGATATACATGACTAGATATTTACCTCCGTAGAGCAAATAATTATAATTAGCCCGCAATATATACTTTGGACTTGGTACTAGTGAAGTGATCTGAGTTAAACTAGCTCAAACCCCGAAGAGGAGAATCTGGGAAAACTGATGTGACTATACATCTGTAGGATGGATATATTGTTTAGACTGAATATTTAATTGGTGAATGTTGTGTGGGGTATTGTGCACAATGTATTTAAATGTAATATACTGTTATGTTTAGCCTGACACCACCAATAAAGTTCCCTCAGGAAAAAGGTATTCTAAAGCCAGATTCGAAAGTACATCAATTGTTTATCTTCTAGATAGATCACCAACACCACCAACACAATCTCACACTTAATTCGTGCAAATATTTATAAAAGGATTTAATCAGATGTTGTGTGTTTTTGAGCATTTTTGTAGCTTAATTCACGTGAAAGTAACCCCCCCCCCCCCAAAAAAAAGACATCAAAAAATGGTGTTCATTTATTAATAGGAAGAAAAACAATTTGGAGGTCAGAATTCAGAAACATCTTTTGAAAGTTATTGGAGCAATGCATTTTTGTCAATGGTGTTCCACAATTACTTTTTGTTTATTGTTTGTTTATTTTACATGTATTTATATAAACTAACAAACATGTAATGATTTAATTATTTGTCTACCCATATGCTATGGATCAATGTCAGGTTATTTGATATATAACTTCAGTAACAAAAGTGCACCATGGTTGTAGAATGTGTTTGTTTTTGGTCCACACTGGTAAGTTAACTTATGTAAATTGGACAGTCACAGAGGATTTTTGTACTGAATAACTGGTCAGAGAATAGCACTTTCCATTCAGCTTCAGGCAACTTTGATGTAAGGCTTGATCACACCTGTAGTGATCACTTCTCTCTGTCACACTCATTTTTGCTTATCCATTGTTCACTAGATATATCATTGTTCACTAGATATATCAATCAATCAATTACACTCAACACAATGTTGAAAAACAGAATGCTTCCTACCAAATCAAATCAATTATAATGTTATTGGTCACATACATATGGTTAGCAAATAATGTGAGTGTAGTGAAATGCTTGTGCTTCTTGTTCCGACAATGCAGTATTATCTAATAAGTAATCTAACAAATTCACAACAAATGTAGGGATGATGAAGAATATGTACATATAAATATATGGATGAGCGATGTCCGTGCGGCATAGGCAACATGCAGTAGATGGTATAGAATACAGCATACAGTGGGGCAAAAAAGTATTTAGTCAGCCAACAATTGTGCAAGTTCTCCCACTTAAAAAGATGAGAGAGGCCTGTAATTGTCATCATAGGTACACTTCAACTATGACAGACAAAATTATTTTAAAAATCCAGAAAATCACATTGTAGGATTTTTAATGAATTTATTTGCAAATTATGGTGGAAAATAAGTATTTGGTCACCTACAAACAAGCAAGATTTCTGGCTCTCACAGACCAGTAAGTTCTTCTTTAAGAGGCTCCCCTGTCCTCCACTCGTTACCTGTATTAATGGCACCTGTTTGAACTTGTTATCAGTATAAAAGACACCTGTCCAGAACCTCAAAGAGTCACACTCCAAACTCCACTATGGCCAAGACCAAAGAGCTGTCAAAGGACACCAGAAACAAAATTGTAGACCTGCACCAGGCTGGGAAGACTGAATCTTCAATAGGCAAGCAGCTTGGTTTGAAGAAATCAACTGTGGGAGCAATTATTAGGAAACGGAAGACATACAAGACCACTGATAATCTCCCTTGATCTGGGGCTCCACGCAAGATCTCACCCCGTGGGGTCAAAATGATCACAAGAACGGTGAGCAAAAATCCCAGAACCACACGGGGGGACCTAGTGAATGACCTGCAGAGAGCTGGGACCAAAGTAACAAAGCATACCATCAGTAACACACTACGCCGTCAGGGACTCAAATCCTGCAGTGCCAGACGTGTCCCCCTGCTTAAGCCAGTACATGTCCAGGCCCGTCTGAAGTTTGCTAGAGAGCATTTGGATGATCTAGAAGAAGATTGGGAGAATGTCATATGGTCAGATGAAACCAAAATATAACTTTTTGGTAAAAACTCAACTCGTAGTGTTTGGAGGACAAAGAATTTACCTACTGTGAAGCATGGGGGTGGAAACATCATGCTTTGGGGCTGTTTTTCTGCAAAGGGACCAGGACGACTGATCCGAGTAAAGGAAAGAATGAATGGGGCCATGTATCGTGTGATTTTGAGTGAAAACCTCCTTCCATCAGCAAGGGCATTGAAGATGAAACGTGGCTGGGTCTTTCACCATGACAATGATCCCAAACACACCACCCGGGCAACGAAGGAGTGGCTTCGTAAGAAGCATTTCAAGGTCCTGGAGTGGCCTAGCCAGTCTCCAGATCTCAAAACCATAGAAAATCTTTGGAGGGAGTTGAAAGTCTGTGTTGCCCAGCAACAGCCCCAAAACATCACTGCTCTAGAGGAGATCTGCATGGAGGAATGGGCCAAAATACCAGCAACAGTGTGTAAAAGCCTTGTGAAGACTTACAGAAAACATTTGACCTCTGTCATTGCCAACAAAGGGTATATAACAAAGTATTGAGATAAACTTTTGTTATTGACCAAATAGTTATTTTCCACCATAATTTGCAAATAAATAAATTAAAAATCCTACAATGTGATTTTCTGGCTGGTGCGCCTTCTTCACCACGCTGTCTGTGTGGGTGGACTATTTCAGTTTGTCCATAATGTGTACGCCAAGGAACTTAAAAATATCAACCTTCTCCACTACTGTCCTGTCGATGTGGATGGGAGGGTGCTCCCTCTAAAGGTTTCCTGAAGTCCACTATAATGTCCTTTTGTTTGTTGGTGTTGAGTGAGAGGTTATTTTCCTGACACCAGACTCTGAGAGCCCTCACCTCCTCCCTGTAGTCCGTCTCGTCATTGTTGGTAATCAAGCCTATCACTGTAGTGTCATCTGCAAACTTGAGGATTGAGTTGGAAGCACGTATGGCCACGCAGTCATTTTTTAAATGTTATTTCACCTTTATTTAACCAGGTAGACTAGTTGAGAACAAGTTCTCATTTACAGCTGCGACATGGCCAAGATAAAGCAAAGCAGTGTGACACAAACAACAACACAGAGTTACACATGGAATAAACAAACGTACAGTCAATGACAAAATAGAAAAGTGTATATACAATGGGTGCAAATGAGGTAAGATTAGGGAGGTAAGGAAATAAATAGGCCATGGTGGCAAAGTAATTACAATTTAGCAATTAAAGACTGGAGTGATAGATGTGCAGCAGATGAATGTGCAAGTAGAGATACTGGGGTGAAAAGGAGAAAAAATAATAATAACAATATGGGGATGAGGTAGTTGGAGGGGTATTTACAGATGGGCTATGTACATGTGCAATGATCTGTAAGCTGCTCTGACAGCTGATGCTTAAAGTTAGTGAGGGAGACATGAGTCTTCATTGATTTTTGCAATTCGTTCCAGTCATTGGCATCAGAGAACTGGAAGGAAAGGCGGCCAAATGAGGAATTGGTTCTGGGGGTGACCAGTGAAATATACCTGCTGGAGTGCGTGCTATGGGTGGGTGCTGCTATGGTTACCAGTGAGCTGAGATAAGGCGGGGCTTTACCTAGCAAAGACTTACAGATGACCTGGAGCTAGTGGGCTTGGCGACGAATATGAAGCGAGGGCCAGCCAACGAGAGCATACAGGTCGCAGTGGTGGGTAGTATATGGTGCTTTGGTGACAAAACGGATGGCACTGTGATAGACTGCATCCAATTTGCTGAGTAGAGTGTTTGAGGCTATTTTGAAAATGACATCGCCAAAGTCAAGGATCGGTAGGATAGTCAGTTTTACGGGGGTATGTTTGGCAGCATGAGTGTTTGTTGCAAAATATGAAGCCAATTCTATATTTAATTTTGGATTGGAGATGCTTAATGTGAGTCTGGAAAGATATAAAAAGCGATCGGTTGAAGAGCATCCATTTAGTTTTACTTGCATTTAAGAGCAGTTGGAGGCCACGGAAGGAGAGTTGTATGGCATTGAAGCTCGTCTGGAGGTTAGTTAACTTTTTATGGCTGCATGGGCATTATTCAAATCAAAATCAAATCAAATGTATTTATATAGCCCTTCGTACATCAGCTGATATCTCAAAGTGCTGTGCAGAAACCCAGCCTAAAACCCCAAACAGCAAGCAATGCAGGTGTAGAAGCACGGTGGCTAGGAAAAACTCCCTAGAAAGGCCCAAACCTAGGAAGAAACCTAGAGAGGAACCAGGCTATGTGGGGTGGCCAGTCCTCTTCTGGCTGTGATTATAACAGAATATGACCAAGATGTTCAAATGTTCATAAATGACCAGCATGGTCGAATAATAATAAGGCAGAACAGTTGAAACTGGAGCAGCAGCACGGTCAGGTGGACTGGGGTCATCAAGGAGTCATCATGTCAGGTAGTCCTGGGGCATGGTCCTAGGGCTCAGGTCCTCAGAGAGAGAGAAAGAAAGAGAGAATTAGAGAGAGCATATGTGGGGTGGCCAGTCCTCTTCTGGCTGTCCCGGGTGGAGATTATAACAGAACATGGCCAAGATGTTCAAATGTTCATAAATGACCAGCATGATCGAATAATAATAAGGCAGAACAGTTGAAACTGGAGCAGCAGCACGGCCAGGTGGACTGGGGACAGCAAGGAGTCATCATGTCAGGTAGTCCTGGGGCATGGTCCTGGGCTCAGGTCCTCCAAGAGAGAGAAAGAAAGAGAGAAGGAGAGAATTAGAGAACACACACTTAGATTCACACAGGACACCGAATAGGACAGGAGAAGTACTCCAGATATAACAAACTGACCCTAGCCCCCGACACATAAACTACTGCAGCATAAATACTGGAGGCTGAGACAGGAGGGGTCAGGAGACACTGTGGCCCCATCCGAGGACACCCCCGGACAGGGCCAAACAGGAAGGATATAACCCCACCCACTTTGCCAAAGCACAGCCCCCACACCACTCGAGGGATATCTTCAACCACCAACTTACCATCCTGAGACAAGGCTGAGTATAGCCCACAAAGATCTCTGCCATGGCCCAACCCAGACAGGATGACCACATCAGTGAATCAACCCACGCACCCCTTCCAGGGACGGCATGAGAGAGCCCCAGTAAGCCAGTGACTCAGCCCCTGTAATAGGGTTAGAGGCAGAGAATCCCAGTGGAAAGAGGGGGAACCGGCCAGGCAGAGACAGCAAGAGCGGTTCGTTGCTCCAGAGCCTTTCCGTTCACCTTCCCACTCCTGGGCCAGACTACACTCAATCATATGACCCACTGAAGAGACGAGTCTTCAGTAAAGACTTAAATGTTGAGACCGTGTTTGCATCTCTGACATGGGTAGGCAGACCGTTCCATAAAAATGGAGCTCTATAGGAGAAAGCCCTGCCTCCAGCTGTTTGCTTAGAAATTCTAGGGACAATTGTGACCGTAGCGTACGTGTAGGTATGTACGGCAGGACCAAATCAGAGAGATAGGTCGGAGAAAGTCCATGTAATGCTTTGTAGGTTAGCAGTAAAACCTTGAAATCAGCCCTTGCTTTGACAGGAAGCCAGTGTAGAGAGGCTAGCACTGGAGTAATATGATCAAATTTTTTGGTTCTAGTCAGGATTCTAGCAGCCGTATTCAGCACTAACGGAAGTTTATTTAGTGCTTTATCCGGGTAGCCGGGAAAGTAGAGCATTGCAGTAGTCTAACCTAGAAGTGACAAAAGCATGGATTAATTTTTCTGCATCATTTTTGGAGAGAAAGTTTCTGATTTTTGCAATGTTACGTAGATGGAAAAAGCTGTCCTTGAAATGGTCTTGATATGTTCTTCAAAAGAGAGATCAGGGTCCAGAGTAACGCCGAGATCCTTCACAGTTTTATTTGAGACGACTGTACAACCATTAAGATTAATAGTCACATTCAACAGAAGATCTCTTTGTTTCTTGGGACCTAGAACAAGCATCCCTGTTTTGTCCGAGTTTAAAAGTAGAAAGTTTGCAGCCATCCACTTCCTTATGTCTGAAACACATGCTTCTAGCAAGGGCAATTTTGGGGCTTCACCATGTTTCATTGAAATGTACAGCTGTGTGTCATCCGCACAGCAGTGAAAGTTAACATTATGTTTTCGAATAAAATCCCCAAGAGGTCAAATATATAGTGAAAACAATAGTGGTCCTAAAACGGAACCTTGAGGAACACCGAAATTTACAGTTGATTTGTCAGAGGACAAACCATTCACAGAGACAAACTGATATCTTTCCGACAGATAAGATCTAAACCAGGCCAGAACTTGTCCGTGTAGACCAATTTGGGTTTCCAATCTCTCCAAAAGAATGTGGTGATCGATGGTATCAAAAGCAGCACTAAGGTCTAGGAGCACGAGGACAGATGCAGAGCCTCGGTCCGATGCCATTAAAATGTCATTTACCACCTTCACAAGTGCGGTCTCAGTGCTATGATGGGGTCTAAAACCAGACTGAAGCATTTTGTATACATTGTTTGTCTTCAGGAAGGCAGTGAGTTGCTGCGCAACAGCCTTTTCTAAAATTTTTGAGAGGAATGGAAGATTCGATATAGGCCAATAGCTTTTTATATTTTCTGGGTCAAGGTTTGGCTTTTTCAAGAAATGCTTTATTGCTGCCACTTTTAGTGAGTTTGGTACACATCCGGTGGATAGAGATCCATTTATTATGTTCAACATAGGAGGGCCAAGCACAGGAAGCAGCTCTTTCAGTAGTTTAGTTGGAATAGGGTCCAGTATGCAGCTTGAAGGTTTAGAGGCCATGATTATTTTCATCATTGTGTCAAGAGATATAGTACTAAAACACTTGAGCGTCTCTCTTGATCCTAGGTCCTGGCAGAGTTGTGCAGACTCAGGACAACTGAGCTTTGAAGGAATACGCAGATTTAAAGAGGAGTCCGTAATTTGCTTTCTAATAATCCTAATCTTTTCCTCAAAGAAGTTCATGAATTTATCACTTCTAAAGTGAAAGTCATCCTCTCTTGGGGAATGCTGCTTTTTAGTTAGCTTTGCGACAGTATCAAAAAGGAATTTCGGATTGTTCTTATTTTCCTCAATTAAGTTAGAAAAATAGGACGATCGAGCAGCAGTAAGGGCTCTTCGGTACTGCACGGTACTGTCTTTCCAAGCTAGTCGGAAGACTTCCAGTTTGGTGTGGCGCCATTTCCGTTCCAATTTTCTGGAAGCTTGCTTCAGAGCTCTGGTATTTTCTGTGTACCAGGGAGCTAGTTTCTTATGAGAAATGTTTTTAGTTTTTAGGGGTGCAACTGCATCTAGGGTATTGCGCAAGGTTAAATTGAGTTCCTCGGTTAGGTGTTTAACCGATTTTTGTTCTCTGGCGTCCTTGGGTAGACAGAGGGAATCTGGAAGGACATCAAGGAATCTTTGTGTTGTCTGTGAATTTATAGCACAACTTTTGATGTTCCTTGGTTGGGGTCTGAGCAGATTATTTGTTGCAATTGCAAACGTAATAAAATGGTGGTCCGATAGTCCAGGATTATGAGGAAAAACATTAAGATCCACAACATTTATTCCATGGGACAAACCTAGGTCCAGCGTATGACTGTGACAGTGAGTGGGTCCAGAGACATGTTGGACAAAACCCACTGAGTCTATGATGGCTCCGAAAGCCTTTTGGAGTGGGTCTGTGGACTTTTCCACGTGAATATTAAAGTCACCAAAGATTAGAATATTATCTGCTATGACTACAAGGTCCGATAGGAATTCAGGGAACTCAGTGAGGAACGCTGTATATGGCCCAGGAGGCCTGTAAACAGTAGCTATAAAAAGTGATTGAGTAGGCTACATAGATTTCATGACTAGAAGCTCAAAACACGAAAACGTATTTTTTTTTTGTAAATTGAAATTTGCTATCGTAAATGTTAGCAACACCTCCGCCTTTGCGGGATGCACAGGGGATGTGGTCACTAATGTAGCCAGGAGGTGAGGCCTCATTTAACACAGTCAATTCAACAGGCTTAAGCCATGTTTCAGTCAGGCCAATCACATCAAGATTATGATCAGTGATTAGTTAATTGACTATAATTGCCTTTGAAGTAAGGGATCTAACATTAAGTAGCCCTGTTTTGAGATGTGAGGTATCACGATCTCTTTCAATAATGACAGGAATTGAGGTGGTCTTTATCCTAGTCAGATTGCTAAGGCAAACACCGCCATGTTTAGTTTTGCCCAACCTAGGTCGAGGCACAGACACGGTCTCAATGGTGATGGCTGAGCTGACTACACTGACTGTGCTAGTGGCAGACTTCACTATGCTGGCAGGCTGGCTAACAGCCTGCTGCCTGGCCTGCACCCTATTTCATTGTGGAGCTAGAGGAGTTAGAGCCCTGTCTATGTTGGTAGATAAGATGAGAGCACCCCTCCAGCTAGGATGGAGTCCGTCACTCCTCAGCAGGTCAGGCTTGGTCCTGTTTGTGGGTGAGTCCCAGAAAGAGGGCCAATTATCTACAAATTCTATATTTTGGGAGGGGCAGAAAACAGTTTTCAACCAGCGATTGAGTTGTGAGACTCTGCTGTAGAGCTCATCACTCCCCCTAACTGGGAGGGGGCCAGAGACAATTACTCGATGCCGACACATCTTTCTAGCTGATTTACACGCAGAAGCTATGTTGCGCTTGGTGATCTCTGACTGTTTCATCCTAACATCGTTGGTGCCGACGTGGATAACAATATCTCTCTACACTCGCCAGTTTTAGCTTTAGCCAGCACCATCTTCAGATTAGCCTTAACGTCGGTAGCCCTGCTCCCTGATAAACAGTGTATGATCGCTGGATGATTCGTTTTAAGTCTAATACTGCGGGTAATGGAGTCGCCAATGACTAGAGTTTTCAATTTGTCAGAGCTAATGGTGGGAAGCTTCGGCGTCTCAGACCCCGTAACAGGAAGAGTAGAGACCAGAGAAGACTCGGCCTCTGACTCCGACTTGCTGCTTAATGGGGAAAACCGGTTGAAAATTTCTGTCGGCTGAATGAGCGACACCGGTTGAGCGTTCCTACAGCATTTCCTTCCAGAAACCGTGAGAAAGTTGTCCGGCTGCGGGGACTGTGCCAGGGGATTTATACTACTATCTGTACTTACTGGTGGCACAGACGCTGTTTCATCCTTTACTACACTGAAATTACCCATGCCTAACGATTGCGTCTGAAGCTGGGCTTGTAGCACAGCTATCCTCGCCGTAAGGCGAGTACAGCGACTGCAATTAGAAGGCATCATGTTAATGTTACTACTTAGCTTCGGCTGTTGGAGGTCCTGACGAATCGTGTCCAGATAAAGCGTCCGGAGTGAAAAAGTTGAGGAAAAAAAATATATATATATATAAACGGTAATTAAAAAGTAAAAACCGTAACATTGTCAGGTAGCAAAATAGGTTGGCAACAAAACACACAGCAACTCGAAAACAAGTCTGCAAGTTGTGACCGGAAATTACGTATTGAGTAGCTTGAGTGAAAGGTGCCCATATCAAACGCCCTGCTCCTCAGTCATAGTTGCTAATATATGCATATTATTATTAGTATTGGATAGAAAACACCCTAAAGTTTCTAAAACTGTTTGAATGATGTCTGTGAGTATAACATAACTCATATTGGCAGGCACATTCCTGAGTTGAAATCGAATCAGGAAGTCAGAAATCTGAGTTTGTATGTCCATCAAGCAGCCATTTTGTGACTGCGCTTTTTCCTCATGGTAGTCACTTGCCTTCCATTGCTCACGTAAACAAGAAGGAATAGTCTGGTTGGAAATGTATTGAAGCTATATGTTAAAAACATCCTAATGATTGATTCTGTACTTAGTTTGAAATATTTCTTTGACCGGTAATATCACTTTTTGAAGTTTTTGTCCGATATAACGCTGACCAGAATTAGCAGTTGGATGTGTATACCAAAACGCGCTAACAAAAGAAGGTATTTGGACATAAATAACGGACATTTTTTAACAAAACAAACATTTATTGTGGACCTGGGATTCCTGGAGTGCTTTCTGATGTAGATCATCAAAGGTAAGGGAATATTCTTGTTTATGTTGACGCCATCTTTGCGGCTGTGCTGTTTTTGCTTTTGAGTGCCGTCTCAGATTATTGCATGCGTTTCTTTTTCCGTAAAGTTTTTTTGAAATCTGACACAGCGGTTGCATTACAGACAGGTATATCTATAATTCCATGTGTATAACTTGTATTATCATCTACTTTTATGATGAGTATTTCTGTTGAATGATGTGGCTATGCGAAATCACTTGATGTTTTTGGAACTAGTGAATCTAACGCGCCCATGTAAACTCTGATTTTTTTATATAAATATGAACTTTATCAAACAAAACATGCATGTATTGTCTAACATGAAGTCCTATGAGTGTCATCTGATGAAGATAATTCAAGGTTAGTGATTCATTTTATCTTTATTTCTGGTTTTTGTTTATGCTATATTTTGCTGGAAAATGGCTGTGCTTATTGTGGTTTGTATGTATGTATGTTTTAGGAATTGTAATTATAAGATTTCTGTGGTTTGAATTTGGCGCCCTCTATTTCACGGGTAGTTGTCATATCGATCCCGGTATTATCTTTGAATGCATTTCTTTGATTGTTTGTTTTTTACATGCAACCCCCCAATTTTTTTTTTTACTAAAATAAGTAAAAAGTTGGTCAGAAAAGTAATGTACTGAGTGGGCGTATGTAACTGTAAAACATAATTACTCTTTAACGTGTTGACAGAACGTCAGTGAGTTAATAAAAGAACACTTGACTGCAACTTTAGTAAAATTGCTCATTAGTTTAGTCTACTTCGCAGCACTTTTCAGCCCTTTCACTCAACCTCAACCATACGCTATTCAAGTGATGCAGCAAGTAGCCTTGTCATTTTTGAATTTGTAGGCTTTTGAATGCTCTTCAATGGGAAAAAAAGATGGCACAATAGTCTTCAGCGCAAAAACATAATGGAAGCATTTAATGAATTTGATGATAAAATCATCAAGCCCATTGAAAAGATCAGAGAGATACACACAGAAGTATGATGTAGTGTATGAATTCATCACTTGCACAGGGTATTGTAATGTGTGCACATCCTTATCTGACTCTACGGAGATCTGACTAGTCGTCTGATTGAGCTGGTGAGTTCTGACATATCCATATGGACAGTTGTTGCAGTGAAAGGAGGAGTGGGTTTGAGGAACTGAACACGGTGTCAGAGTTTAGAGTAAGTGAAAGCTGAAGTCTTTAGGTAAGAGTTTGCCACATGCATATATGTCAAACGGCATAGCATCCAGCCAGCCTACAGCTCCAAGGATCATCTCTATAACTCTATGACACACTGCAGAGAGATAGCATCCCCTAAGGCTCTGCCTCACGAGATAGATTAGATATATATTGTGATTCTTGGCGCCCGTCTCTCCCCTGAGGCGAGCCTGTGTATGATAGAGGTGGAACTGGAAAACAGACTGCATCAAGGACGTTCATAAAACATTCTGTAACACCAGCAATGAAAAATATTTGTTAAAATGTGAAAATGTTAATAGCATATTAATTAGTATGTATATAAAATACTATACCTACATGGTAAAGGATACCTGCAACATCACAATACGTAAGCCAGTAACTCCAGTAGGTGCGGTACAATATTTCATCTTCTCTATTACTAAAAAGTGGAATTTTAGGTGTGGGTTAGTCCTGATGTTGTTTCATTGTTTACAGAGCTACTGAAAAGCATTGTTAGTTTTAAAACCAGGCTTAAGACCCACCTGTTTTGAGAGGCTTTTAAAGTGTAGGCCTAAAGGTATACGGATATACAGTGGTTCGTCCTTTAAAAGTTGCAGCGTACTGCAGCACAGCTTGCATGGTGCCGCAGAATTCTATGACACATTATTTTAGTGTCAGTCATTGTAACCATTAACGCTAGTTCGTGCTAGTTTGACCACCAGAGGGCATCTTTGAGAAGCATTTGATAGCCTTCAATAGTGGCTGTACTAGAGAATTTAAAACCTTTTTTTGTAAGAACATAGTATATGGGACTGATTAAGAAATTTAGCTGAATTAATTTGATTATTATTATGGTGTTTCTATTCCAAGAAAAACTAAAAACCCTCAGGCTTTCCGTTAGGATGGAACGGAAAATATGGCGCTGTACAACATGACAGGGAGTAGGCTACAGTACTAAGAGCATAACATTTCCACACAGTAATTGTATAATTTTAGTCTAACCAATACCCAACGGAGATTCAGTGAAAATAAAAAATCTAATTGATTTATCAAGACACCATCGATTACAGTGGCCTATGATAGAAACTGTAGATCAATTAAGAATTAAAAGTGACTCCAACACACAAATGCTGTATACACATTTTAAGAATCTAGCTAAACTAACCGCTTACTTGGCAACCATGAGTTGTGGCCCATTGTCCAGCCCTTTGTCCACTGATCTTCATGGATGGTTGTCGGCATGGTTGAATGCTATGTAAAAACAAATTAACGTTTTTAGTACACAACAATTATGACTACCAGTTTCGGTGATCCTCTCAGCTCCGGCTCATTGTCAAGTCCTCTTGTGGTTACGGTCCTAACCCTGGAACGGGTAGCACCATAGAAAGAAGCTGGCATGATGAAAACAATGTCCTTTTCGTCTGTCCTCTTTGGTTGCAATGTATTTTTTAAATAGATAAACAGCTCATTATTAGAAACATTGTTTAGGTTTGAAAGTGCAGATTGTAACTAAGAACATTGGGAACATTTCCCTAGTCAGCGCCATTTTTAGTGCAATGCCCCATAAACTGTTGCTCTGTGCTACCCAGTGGGGCGGGGTGGGGGTCCACCCCCCTCCCCCTTCCTCCTCCTCCTTTCCCCATGGCTCTGCAGACCATTCCGTGCCTTGGAAATCGCTTCGCCCACCGCTATGTCAGTGGATACAGCTGGAGAACTGCTAGGCAATCCCATTGTGCGCCAATTGGGAGTCATGACCAATATATATTGTCCTGCTAATAACAGGGTTAATAATATATGTCAGAATATCCAAGGAGCTTTTATATCATTCTAAATTAATTATAATAATAATCGCTTTGTTTAAAAAATAACAGTATTTGGGAGATAATTTTGTTTTTAAATAATATAAAATGAGTGAAAAAAAATGCCATACTTGAACATGGGGTGAGTCATTGTTACTAATTTGTAATAAAGCCAGTTTGTTATTTGGAATGATTTATTTCTGTTTTTAGGGGGAGAGAAACCAAAAAACCTAGTCATCTCATGGGTCTCCCAGTCAAGGCCAGCACAGGTATTGAACCAGCATCTGTAGCAACACAGTTTGCATGGCAATGCAGTGTCTTAGACGCTGCACCACTCAGACGCTGTACAACATGACCGGTCGGGAATAGGTTACAGTCCCATGGTAAGAGCAAAATAATCCTAAAATTTTCACACCCTAATTGTAGTCTAAGTTTCTCTTAGAATAAAAACCTCTGTAACAAAAGTTTTAGTAAGTAATACTGAAGTTAAGCATAATTATCAGTTTCTATTTAAGTTGATGTCGCCCACAGTTAGAGACACTGTAGCGCCTTGGGAACCAAAAGTATAATAAGTGCTCTAACTCCCCCTTGCGCTGGTCTGGAGCAATGAAGTAGTGACGCAGGGTAACGTACTACCTCTAACTCAGAGTAATCACAAAACATTTTGTGGAGCAACCACTGTATAGGTTCGGTTTGCTCCTAGCAGAACTCGGTTAGGCGAAGCAAATGTCTGTGTTCATACACTCCCTACAGACCTTCACTTGACAAAGAAGAAAAAATGGCAATATTGCTGTTGTTTGTCCCTCTTGAGCCACTGTATTAACAACATAGCCAAAAAACTCTCTCAAAATAGTCAATGTATCAAAGACAAATCAAGAAATCTGTAATTCATTTAGAAGTTATTTGCTGAGGAGGTATTAGTCACACAATATTACATCTAACTAAGATGTTTGGTGCAGTGTTTCTCAAGTGTATATTTTTAGGCATTGAAACTAGTCGACTACCGTTAAATGTCAAACAATTAATGTTCCCACTTCATCGACAAAGCCAATCATCGACATAGCAACTTCAGCTACCAAACTTTGACTTGCCTCAAGAAAAAATGTGTGTGCACGAACAGCTGAAAAAAAAACCTGAGGAAGATGAAAACAGCCAAAAACGTCACAAAATGTAATCATAATATACGCGCAAACTGTTTTGACTGGGAAGCATACAGTAAGCTTACTGCTGTACATGGATTAGCTGGCTTCTCTCTAGCCATTGTAGGCCTTTTGCGTCTTTATGTGCCGTACTGTGGTTTTATTGATTTGATGTTTATTTCTTATTGTGGCACTTTAGGTTTTATTATTAGCCAGAAAGTGGGTGTACACCTGGGTATAGTTTCAGCTATATTAATCTCTGTTCTCTTAATATTTGAAAGTGTAACGGCTCTCATCGGAAGAAGAGGAATCATCGGACCAAAATTAAGCAGGGTACGTGTTCATCTTTATTAATTGCACTGAACACTGAATAAACAAAACAACAAAAAGGAAAAGCAAAACAGTCCTGTAAGGTGAATAACACTAAACAGAAATTAACTACCCACAAGGTGACAAGACAGGCTACCCAAATATGATTCCCAATCAGAGACAACGAAAGAAACATAGAAATATAAAAACCTAGACATACAATCATAGAATGCCCACCCAAATCACACCCTGACCAAACAAAAAAGGAACATACAAAGTAATCTACGGTCAGGGCGTGACAGAAAGCACAGACAGCGACAGAAGCCTTGGCCTTTGTTTAAACCTACAGCCCTGAACTCAAAGTCATGATCAATAACGTTGAATTCTAATCATCTCTGGCAAACGCTCTGATTTATTTACTGTAGTTGTGGGTCATCGCGGGTTATAACTCTACCTTTATCTTGACTCTTACATTGATGTCAGTACGATATTAGGGTGATGTTTTTGTAATGTGCAGAATGTCCCAAGTAAGGCTTTGAATATGCATGACAAACTCCTCATATATATATTTATATTGCCGTAGGTAAAAGGTTATGCCAGGTGCAAACTACAATATGTGCCCACAGAGAGCAACCTGAAAAAGAAGAGAAAATTAAAAACAATTTCAAAGGGAAAACAGGGAACTGATTGCAAAGCCCATGGTTTACCCCTCAACTGGGGCAGAGAGAGCACAAAATGGAAAGGCCAACAGTAGAGTAGAGTGTGTGTGTGTGTGTGTGTGTGTGTGTGTGTGTGTGTGTGTGTGTGTGTGTGTGTGTGTGTGTGTGTGTGTGTGTGTGTGTGTGTGTGTGTGTGTGTGTGTGTGTGTGTGTGTGTGTGTGTGTGTGTGTGTGTGTGTGTGTGTCAGTCCAATACTTTCAAAGACTGCCACAACAGGACGGGATGTTGGTTGAAAATGAGGGCATGACAGAGTGTGATGTTGCAAGAAAAACAACATTTATCAACAAGAGGATAAAATAATCATGGGGTGCAGTAGTTTGGCTGGGTTCAGGGTGGGACTACTGCTGTGGTGGAAACACGATCTCACACTCAATTCGTGCAAATACAGTGCATTCAGAAAGTATTCAGACACATTTACTTTTTCCACATTTTGTTACGTTACAGCCTTATTCTAAAATTGATTACATGTTTTTTCTCCCTCATCAATCTCAGTGCAAGAGGTGTCACTACAGACCCTGGTTCGTTTCCAGGCACTATCACAACTGGCTGTGATTGAGAGTCCCATAGGGCAGAGCACAAATGGCCCAGCGTCGTCCCGGTTAGGGTTTGTAAATAAGAATTTGTTCTTAGTTGTGTTTTGCTGTATAACACACTTATGTATTTTTTTGGGATGCAAACCAGTAATATGAATCACTGTTGCTCCATCCTGTTCTGATTTAATGAAATGGATGTAGGATTTTCTACGGCCTAGAATCAAAGCCTTTCCCAGTCATGAAGGATGAAGCTAGGCCCCATCTTGGTTCTCATTGGTGAAGACTGAACTCAAGTTAGAGGTTTTATGTCAGACTCTCCTATACCACTTTACTCAACATGTTATACCCCAGAGGTTGTAATTAAACCATTTTTAAGGTGATATAACTTGTATAATTATTATAGGGCTGTGAAACCCACAACTGAATGGCTTCAGACTGAGCATTTCTCACTGGAAATTGCTGCTGACATTGAACATATCTTAGGGTTAGGGTATTTAATTCATTTGACTCTCCCCTGCCACCATTCCCAACATCTTATACTCTATTGGTTGTAAATAAACCCTTTCTAATTAAGCTGATATCATTATTATAGGGTTATGAAACCTATAGCCGAATGGCTTCAGACTGAGCATTTTTCACCATTTATTTACAGAGAGCAATTTCCATTTTATAACAGATAGTGTCCATTTATTTACAGTAGTGTGTTGAATAAGTATTGCTTTCTTCAGTGGAAATACAGAATATGTATAAAAATGACAAATATACCAACAGCTAAGTCAACAAGAGATTTACTCTGTTTATGTTAATCATTACTGAAACATGCAAACTACAAACATATAACCAGTTAAAAAAATTAATACATGACAAGTAGATACAAATATTTGACAAAAAATAATTCATACAAAAGTCAAGGGTCGGCTATAAGATGAGTTCAAACGAAGTGAGTGTGTATATATGTGTGTGTTTGTGTGTTTGTGTGTTTGTGTGCCTGTGTGTGTATTAGGGTGTTTATTATAATTTCCCGTCATAAAAATGTATCCCCATCCCCCAATGAAATACCTTCATCGATACAAAACATTTTTAAATCTCTGTTTTTTTCTTCAATCTGGCAATCCTCTGAACTCTTTGGCCTGAATGCTAAGCGTGAAGTCTGGAGGAAACCTAGTACCATCACTATGGTGATGCATGGTGGTGGCAGCATCATGCCGTAGGGGATGTTTTTCAGCGTCCAGGGACTGGGAAACTCGTCAGGATCGAGGGAAAGATGAACAGCGAAAAGTACAGAGATCCTTGATGAAAACCTGTTGCCAAGACAATGCAGGAGTGGCTTTGGGACACGTCTCTGAATGTCCTTGAGTGGCCCAGCCAGAGCCTGGGCTTGAACCCGATCAAACATCCCTGGAGAGACCTGAAAATAGCTGTGCAGCGACGCTCCCCATCCAACCTGACAGAGCTTGAGAGGGTCTGCAGAGAAGAATGGGAGAAACTCCCCAAATACAGGTGCCAAGCTTGTAGCGTCATATCCAAGAACACACAAGGCTGTAATCGCTGCCAAAGGTGGTTCAACAAAGTACTGAGTCAAGGGTCTGAATAATAGTTAATTTTTTTATACATCTGCAAACATTTCTATAAAACAGTTTTTGCTTTGTCATTATAGGGTATTATGTGTAGATAGGTGTTTTATATTTAACGTTTATTTAACTAGGCAAGTCAGTTTAACCAAGATCTTCTTTAATTGTGATTTATTCAACCCACATGCAAATGCAGTTGCATTATTTATAATAAAACCTTGGGTGGCATGCCATAGAATCAGGGGGTCATCGACCGGATTTGTATTGATCATTAGGAATTAATTTAGTTCAATTTCAAACTTATCACAGAATGTCCAGATGCTGCTTTGTTCTTCACACATTGTACCCATTGACTGTAATGTACATTTCTATGAATTTACGTCCTAATGACCAATACAGAGGACCATTTTGCACTCACAATAAACTATCAATAACAATATATATTTTTAAATGTTCTTATTTTTTCAGGTCTCAGGATACTATGGGCTAAACTGTTTAGGATAGATGGCCAGTCCCATATGGGCTAAAACACAATTCCTTATTTATGAACAAATGTATGGCTGTCCCCCTCCATTTACGTTGCTACATTTTTCTCCCAGCGGGGACTTGGCCTACAGGCCATGATTAATTATTGTGAAGATCTAGAATCTAGATCATAGACTGCATTTCTTCCCATTTCCATATTATTTTAAAAATGTTTTTGTACGTGGTATAGTATAGAGCATATACATGCTTAACACAAATTGAGGGTACATTATGTTTAGGGTAATTAAGACTATTGATAATGATAATGGATCCGGAGCTATTGCTTCTACAGCCATCCTGTTTGACTGTTTAGGCTTACATTTCTGTTTTTATATTTTGCCAAATTGTTTTCATTTTATTTTTCATTACCCACCCTAATTCATCAAGTCTGCAAACTTAAATTTAAAGGTCTGAAGGGCAAATGGTTAGGGCCAGGGAAGGGGGGTTGGGGAATAGGAAAGGGGGTGGGGATAACAACTACAATATTAATAATACATTCTTATTTGAAAAACAATCGCTATTCTCTCTTGGAATTTGGAAGGCCTAAACTGTCCTATTAAACTTTCAGCTGTCTTGATATCCTAGCAAGAAACCATGTTGATACATTATAGCAATGCTCCAAGAAACACACCTGCCTCAAAAGGACATGCATAGAATAGAAGGCCATTTGTACAAATTGGTTGCTTTTTCCATCAGCCCCAAACAAAACTTAAGGTGTAATCATATTGATACATAAGAAACACAAAATGACCATCGTGGGTAAAGGTGAATACCAAGAAGGCAGAATCACTTTCCATAAATGTATCCATAATGGAAAAAAAATTGTCTTTATTATTATGTACCCGCCAAATTCATACTATCCTACACATTTTGATTCTCTGAACAGCATATTGTTAGAATTAACTGAATTCCATCTCGTTATTGGGACAGATATTAATGCCATTTTGGACATGCGGAACAAATCTAATGAGACCAACTAAAATCCACACTCAACCAAGGCTCTCCAGCATATACTCTATGATAACAACTTAGTTGATGCCTGGCGAGCACATAATCCTACAGCAAAAGAGTACAATTCCCACTCACACAGGCATAAATCATGCTCACGAATCGATTTCATACTATTATCTTCAATCAATAAAACAGACATTCAACACATGAGCTTGTCTGGCCACCACGCTTACTACTGCCAACTTCAAATGTCAGAATCTCCCAAAAGAGCCACAAGATGACATTTCAACCTTTCATCACAACAAAATCTGACATTCTGTGATAAGTTTGAAATTTAACTAAATTAATTCATAATGATCAATACAAATTAAGTCGATGACCCCCTGATTTTATGGCATGCCACCCAAGGTTTATTATAAATCATGCAACTGCATTTGCATCTGGGTTGAATAAATCACAATTAACGTATTGGTGACAGGGGGGCAGTATTGAGTAGCTTGGAAGAATAAGGTGCCCAGAGTAAACTGCCTGCAACTCTGTCCCAGATGCTAATATATGCATATTATTAGTAATATTGGATAGAAGACACTCTGAAGTTTCTAAAACTGTTTGAATGATGTCTGTGAGTATAACAGAACTCACATGGCAGGTGAAAACCTGAGACAAATCCAACCAGGAAGTGGGAAATCTGAGGTTTGTAGTTTTGCCATTCCAACATTCCAAAATTCCATTCCAATATACAGTGTAAATGGGGTCATATTGCACTTCCTAAGGCTTCCACTAGATGTCAACTGTCTTTAGAAACTTGTTTCAGGCTTCTGCTATAAAGGAGGGGGAATGGGAGCTGAATGAGTCATGGGTCTGGCAGAGTGTCTCAGGCTCGTGACGCGCGGTCCCAACAGAGTTAGCTCTCGTTCCAGTGCTTTTCTACAGACAATGGAATTCTCCGGTTGGAACCTCATTGATGATTTATGTTAAAAACATACTAAAGATTGATTCCATACATCATTTGACTTGTTTATACGACCTGTAACGGAACTTTTCAAGTTTTTGTCTAAACGTAGTTGTCACGTTCTGACCTTGATTTTCATTTGTTTTGTTTTTATTTAGTATGGTCAGGGCGTGAGTTGGGGTGGGCAGTCTATGTTTTGTGTTTCTATGTTTTTCTATTTCTGTGTTCGGCCTAGTATGGTTCTCAATCAGAGGCAGGTGTCGTTAGTTGTCTCTGATTGAGAATCATACTTAGGTAGCTTGGGTTTCACTGTTGGTTTGTGGGTGTTTGTTTCCTGTGTCAATGTTTGTGCCACACGGGACTGTTTCGGTTTTGTTTATTTCACGTTATGGTTTATTGTTTTTGTATTTCATAGTGTTCAGGCTTTTTCTTATTAAAATTCATCATGAACACTTACCACGCCATATCTTGGTCTGAAATCTGCCGTTACAGAAACACCCACCAACCAAGGACCAAGCGGCGTGGTAACGGGCAGCAGCAGCAATGTCAGGATTTCTGGACATGGGAGTGAGATCTAGACTGTGTCACTACTTGGGAGGAGATAGACAGGTGGGTGGTCGACCCAGGGAGAGTGCCGGAGCCTGTCTGGGATTCTCTGGAGCAGTGTGAGGAGGGATACCGGCGAATGGAGTCAGCATGGCGGCGCGGTAGGAAGCCCGAGAGGCAGCCCCAAAAATGTCTTGGGGGGGGGAGTGTGGCGAAGCCAGGTAGGAGACCTGCACCAACTTCCTGTGCTTACTGGAGAGCGAGAGAGACCGGGCAGGCACTGTGTGATGCTGTGGAGCGCACGGTGTCCCCGGTGCGGATGCATAGCCCGGTGCGGTACATTCCAGCTTCTCGTATCGGCCGGGCGAGAGTAGGCATCGAGACAGGTGCCATGAAGCCGGCTCTACGCATCTGGTCTCCAGTGCGTCTCCTTGGGCCGGCGCACCAGCCTTACACATGGTGTCCCCGGTTCGCCAGCACAGCCCAGTGTTCCACCTATTCCACCTCGCCGCACTGGTCGTGCTACGGGGAGCATTCAACCAGGTAAGGTTGGGCAGGCTCGGAGCTCAAGAGCTCCAGTGCACCTGCACAGTCCGGTCTATCCAGCGCCACCTCCACGCACCAGCCCTCCGGTGGCAGCCTCCCGCACCAGGCTGTCTCTCTGTCTTCTGCCTACAGGGTCTCCCGCCTGTCCAGCTCTGCCAGAGCCTTCCTCCTCTCCAGCGCTGCCAGAGTCTCCCGTCTGTCCAGAGCTGCTAGAGTCTCCCGTTTATGGAACAAATCAGTAATTTATTGTCGAACTGGGATTCCTGGGAGTGCAGTCTGATGAAGATCATCAAAGGTAAGTGAATATTTATAATATTATGTCTAACTTCTGTTGACTCCAACATGGCGGATATTTCTTTGGCTGGATTGGGCTCTGAGCACCGTACTCAGATTATGCTTTTTCCGTAAAGTTATTTTGAAATCTGACACAGCAGCTGCATTAAGGAGAAGTCTATCTTTAATTCTGTGAATAACACTTGTATCTTTTATCAATGTATATTATGAGTATTTCTGCAAAATCACTTGATGTTTTGGAATCAAAACATTACTGCACGTAATGCGCCAATGTAAACTGAGATTTTTGGAAATAAATATGCACATTATCGAACAAAACATACATGTATTGTGTAAAATGATGTCCTATGAGTGTCATCTGATGAAGATCATCAAAGGTTGGTGATTCATTTTTATCTCTCTTTCTGCTTTTTGTGACTCCTATCTGTGCCTGGAAAAATGGCTGTGTGTTTTTTTGACTTGGCTCTGACCTAACATAATCCTATGTTGTGCTTTCGCTGTGAAGCCTTTTTGAAATTGGACACGATGGGTAAGAAGTTTATCTTTCATTTGCTGTATATTATTTTTGATTTTCACGCGCTGCCTTTTCAGCGGAATGTTGTCTAGCGGAACGCCTGCCCTAGAAATGGTAATTCATAGTTATTTTGCTAAAGAAAGCCATGAGAAAGCCAGGCATTTCAATGCATGCTACCGGATCCGGAACACCCGAAACTTTCCTTCCTCACTCAGTACATTACTGAACTTTAATGTAGAACTATAGTCTAAGCTCTTACTTCCTTTGTGTGCATTCATTCTTCTAGTTTACTGTAATGGTTTGAATTCAACAGAAGTTTAGCCAGAAATTATCTGGGATTCTTCTGTAGTAGTACCACCAGTTCATACATAATTATTCATAACACATCACACTGGACCACCATCAAGAGAAACAATGCCCTTCTCACCTCTTCTAAGCGCATGCATGAGATCTAATTTTCATGATAATTTAGGTTCTCAGTGGTGCGCCTGAGTCGTTGTTGAATTTATGTTGCAATTCCTCCTTGATTCATTAGCTCCTGAACTGTTAATCTGTTCCCCTGCTCATTAGGAAATGAGATTAATGTTTCGCTAAGAGAGACAATGATGCAAATGACTTCTTAGACAAAGCCACCGTTGCCATTCTAATTTCTAATTTCTTTGATTTGGATGTGGACAGTTAGTATGCCTATACTAATTCCCAAACATAACTTGGATGTTGAGTTGGATGGGCTGTCATTTAATTGCTGGGAGGCATCCAACGTGGCTTACTTACATGCAACTAATGGATGTAAGACATAGACAGACACTCATGGCTGGGTAATGGAGATTCAAAAATGCAGCATTTATCTCAACGTGATGGAGAATCACAGTTCATCTGGCAGGCCTATGCATCGCTATTGGGTCTCCATATCTTTTCTATTCTGCAACTGCACTGATATAAAGACTAAATGGACTTTTAATGTGCATTTACATGGAATTGAAATGCACATTAAAAGTCAATTTAGTTGCTACTATCACAGTTACGTAAATGTGAAGAAAGCACTAGCACACCTGGCTTGAGCAGTGCTTGGAGGCAGCATGTTTCCCAGTGTTTCTATTTCCAAGAAGGTGAAACATGGTGTGACGTGACGTGGCCAATTCTAACTAACCATATAGCTAGAGGTTAATACTAAATTATGATCAAGTCTAACAAGATAATACCAAATAAGGCTAAAGGAAATGGCCACATTCTGTTTGTCAGACAGGAAGGACACTGAATGAAGATACACTCATCACCTTTCCTGGCACTGTCTGACAGGTGTTTGTGTGTGTGTGCGCACTTGCATACGTGTGTGCGAGTCTGTATTTGTATGTGTGTTCTTGCATGCTTGTCTGTATGTGCATGTGTGTCTACCTGACGAGTGTGCCCTGGGGGAGCACAGCCGAGCAGAACTGTGGTGTCCTAATTACTGTGTGGCGGGTGCCTGATTCTGCTTCCCTCAGCACTGTTGACCCTACTGCTGCTCTTAATGGGCGCGGGGGTGCCAGGGAGGTAGGGAGGGGGGTGTAATAAATAAATAATTTCAAGTCTCCCTACATCTCTACCTCTCAATCCCTAGTTTCTGTCTCTACCTCTCTCAACCTTTCTCTCTTCCTCTCAATATCACCAACTCTCTACCTCTCACTTTTTCTACCTCTCCACATCTGTCTCTCTCTCTTTCTCTCTTTCTCCATCTATATATCTACAGCTGATTGTTTCCTAAGACTTGGTTGTTATAAGGTGCACAAGCATGACTACTCAGTCATACTGTAGAAATGTCTCAAGGTAGACTCAGGGAAACATCCTGGACAGCGGGGAGACCTCATACACAGCAGGGAGACTTCCTACACAGCTGGGATACTTCCTACACAGCTGGGCGACTTCCTACACAGCAGGGAGACTTCCTACACAGCTGGGCGACTTCCTACACAGCTGGGATACTTCCTACACAGCTGCAAGACTTTCTGCACAGCGGGGAGACGTCCTACACAGCATGGAGTCTTCCTAAACTCAGGAAGACTTCCTACACAGCGGGGCGACTTCCTCCACCGCAGGGAGACTTCTTACACAGCGGGCGACTTCCTGCTTTCACACAATCAAAACAACAACATAAGAGATTGACTGAAGGACGAACTAACAGACTGGCTGAAATGATTGAAGATCCCTTTGGCAGCTCTCCTCTCCTCTTCTCTCAGTCTCCAGTGTGCTGGTGGTGGGACGTGGATCAGGCTCAGCATGGCCAGCTGGCTTTTCATTGGAGGGACCTACAGTGACAGCATGGGAGGCAAGCCAACACTAACTGTCAGTGCTCAGAGGCCTGCCAGACAGCCAGCAATGAGAAACTATGAGCACTCCAGTCTAGTTGATTTGATTCTGTAACGGGAGACAATCTAATAAGATTTGGTTTGCTATAATCTTGCAGATATTTTGATTCTTTGGATCCTCATTGGATGTTACTTAACATCAGCTATACTCTTTCTAGTATCCGCACAGAACATGAAAAAACAATCATTACCATACTGTACATCTGACAATAGATTCCCTCTGCATTGATCTGTCAAGTATCATTATTAGGAAGGAAATGCAAACATTTCTCAGATCAAATGAAGTCTCATCCTGTCATTACAGCTGAGGTGCAAACGACCGGTCAAGGCAGGCAGGGGTCAATAATCCGGAGAGGGTGTAAGGCACCGGAACAGCAGGCGGGCTCAGGGTCAGGTCAGGCAGTGGTCAGTAATCCAGAGTAGTGGGGTAAAGGTACAGGACGACAGGCAGGGTCAGGGCAGGCAGAATGGTCAGAACTGGGTAACTAGAAAACAGGAGCAAGGAACAGGCGGGAGCAGGGAAACAAAACGCTGGTAGGCTCTACAAACAAAATGAACTGGCAACAGACAAACAGAGAACACAGATATAAATACACAGGGGATAATTGGGAAGATGGGTGACACCTGGAGGGGGTGGAAACAAGCACACAGACAGGTGAAACAGATCAGGGCATGACAAATATTTTATTCAATACTTTAGCTCTTTATCTTTTTTTATATACCAATGTGGGCTTTCTAATTCCAAGATGAGGGTAATTACAAGATGAGGGTAATTACAAGATGAGGGTAGTTAAGAGATGAGGGAAGATACAAGATGAGGGTAGTTACAAGATGAGGGTAATAACAAGATGAGGATAATGACAAGATGAGGGTAATAACAAGATGAGGGAAGATACAAGATGAGGGTAGTTGCAAGATGAGGGAAGATACAAGATGAGGGTAATAACAAGATGAGGGAAGATACAAGATGAGGGCAATAACAAGATGAGGGCAGTTACAAAATGAGGGTAATAACAAGATGAGGGTAGTTATAGGATGAGGGTAATAACAAGATGAGGGTAATAACAAAATGAGGGAAGATACAAGATGAGGGTAATAACACGATGAGGGTGATAACAACATGAGGGTAGTTATAGGATGAGGGTAATAACAATTAAGGGTAGTTACAAGATGAGGGTAATAACAAGATCAGGTTAGTTATAGGATGAGGATAATAACAAGATGAGGGTAGTTATAGGATGAGGGTAATACCAATGTGAGGGTATTTAAATGATAAGGGTGATAACAAGATGAGGGTAATAACAAGATGGAGGTAGTTAAAGGATAAGGGTGATAACAAGATGAGGGTAGTTGAAGATGAGGGTGATAACAAGAAGAGGGTAGTTACAAGATGAGGGTAGTTACAAGATGAGGGTAGTTATAGGATGAGGATAATAACAAGATGAGGGTAGTTACAAGATGAGGGTAGTTATAGGATGAGGATAATAACAAGATGAGGGTGGTTATAGGATGAGGGTAATAACAAGATGAGGGTAGTTACAAGATGAGGGTAGTTATAGGATGAGGGTAGTTATAGGATGAGGATAATAACAAGATGTGGGTAATAACAAGATGAGGGTAGTTAAAGGATAAGGGTGATAACAAGATGAGGGTAATAACAAGATGAGGGTAGTTACAAGATGAGTGTCACGAGTCCGACCGAGGTGTTTCCCTTTCCCGGGCGGTTGGCGCTCGGCGGTCGTCGTCACCGGCCTATTAGCTGCCACTGATTGTTTTTCCTCCCCCTCCTTGTATGTTTAGTGGTAGCACCTGTTCATGATTGAATCAGCTAATTAGTTTGGTCTTTATTAGGCAGCCGGCCCGCCTGGTTGTTGTGCGGGATTATTGCAGTGTAACCTTCGGCTCTGTTGTTAGAAGTACGTGTTAGTGCCTGGTCGTTACGTTTTCTGTTGTACATTCTCATTCCCTGTGTTTGGGGCCGTTACTATTGTGAGCACCCTGGGATGCGTTGGCGCTATTAAAGACGCACAGCTTTGCACTCACTGTCTCCTGCGTTTGACTCCACACACCTACGACACCTGAAGTGTTACAGAATCCCGCACCTAAAATCGAATGGAGTCAGCAGGAGCAGCAGCCAACCCTCTCCCATCGATGGAGGAACGGGTTCTCCACCACACCACCATTCTCCATCGGATCGGATCCGCGATGGATCAAGTGATGGAGAGAATGGACCGATGGGAGAGGAGTGGTCTCCTCTCTCCACCTTCGGCACCCCCGACTCCGGTCTCCCCATCACTCGACTCCAGCACCCTTCGTCTGACGCTACCGAGGGCTTATGATGGAGCGGCGGGTTGCCAGGGGTTTCTGCTTCAGTTGGAGCTATACCTGGCCACCGTTAGACCTCCTCCCTCAGGAGCGGAGAGGGTGAGTGTCCTCATCTCCTGCCTCACGGGTCGTGCTCTGGAGTGGGCGAACGCAGTCTGGAATGGCCCAGACTCAGCGCGGGAGCACTACCCAGAGTTTTCCTGCCGCTTCCGTGCCGTATTTGATCACCCTATAGACGGCCGAGCGGTGGGAGAACGACTTTTTCATCTCAGGCAGGAGAGGAGGAGCGCCCAGGATTACGCTGGAGTTCCGGACCTTGGCAGCCGGATCTGGGTGGAACGACAGGGCCCTTATGGACCACTACAGGTGTGGTCTCCGAGAGGACGTCCGCCGGGAGTTAGCGTGTCGGGACACCACTCTGTCACTGGATCAGCTGATTGACATGTCCATTCGACTGGACAATCTGCTGGCTGCCCGCGGGCGTTCAGAGAGGGTCCTGTGCGTTCCACCACCCGGCCCCTCCGCTCCCATTCCGATGGAGTTGGGAGGGCTGCGCCGAGGGGTGCCGGAGGAGGGGCCTTCCTGCACCAACTGTGGTCGGAGAGGACACACGTCTGATCGGTGCTGGGGGTCCGTCTGGGAGTAGAGATGGCAGGCGGAACGCTTCTCGGTCACCCCAGGTGAGTCAGCATCAGACTCACCCAGAATCCCTTGTTGGCCATATGTTTGTCTTAATCTCTTTCCTTCACTTTTTTCCCTCTTCCCAGCATAGGGCGCTAGTCGATTCAGGCGCAGCTGGGAACTTTATGGATCGCGGACTCGCCCTTAAGTTAGGGGTTCCGCTGGTGCCGATAGATTCTCCTTTCCCCGTGCACTCCCTAGATAGCCGGCCATTAGGGTCAGGGATGGTCGGGGAGACCACGGTCCCACTGGACATGGTGACGCAGGGGAATCATAGGGAGCGTATCAGTTTTTTTATTATTGATTCGCCTGCGTTTCCAGTGGTGCTGGGGACTCCTGGCTGGCCCGGCACAATCCTAAAATTTCGTGGAGACAAGGGGTTCTCCAGGGGTGGTCAGAGGAGTGTTCTGGAAGGTGTTTGGGAGTTTCCATCGGTGCCACGTCGGTGGAGAGTCCAGACCAGGGTTCCACGGTGTGCATTCCCCCGAGTATGCCGATTTGGCAATCGCTTTCAGTAAAGTGAAAGCGACTAAATTACCACCTTATCGACCGGGAAGGGATTGTGCGATAGATCTCCAGGTAGACGCTGCGCTTCCCAAGAGTCATGTGTACCCGCTGTCCCAGGAGGAGACGTTGGCAATGGAGACATATGTCACGGAGTCGCTGGGACAGGGGTACATTCGGCCCTCCATTTCACCCGTCTCCTCGAGTTTCTTTTTTGTGAGGAAAAAGGAGGGAGGTTTGCGTCCGTGTATCGATTATAGAGGTCTAAACGCCATCACAGTGGGGTATAGTTACCCTCTACCTCTCATCGCTACGGCGGTGGAATCGTTCCACGGAGCGCAGTTCTTCACAAAACTGGATCTCAGGAGCGCGTATAGTCTGGTGCGTATTCGGAAGGGAGACGAGTGGAAAACCGCATTTAGTACTACATCCGGCCACTATGAGTACCTCGTCATGCCGTATGGGTTAAAGAATGCTCCAGCCGTTTTTCAATCCTTTGTAGACGAGATTCTCAGGGACCTGTGCGGTCAGGGGTGGTTGTTTATATCGATGACATTCTGATCTACTCGGCCACTCACACCGCGCATGTGTCTCTGGTGCGCAAAGTGCTTGGAAGACTGCTGGAGCATGACCTATACGTCAAGGCTGAGAAATGCGTGTTCTCTAAACGAGCCGTCTCTTTTCTGGGATATCGCATTTCCACCTCGGGGTGGTGATGGAGGGTGAACGCATTAGGGCCGTGCGTAATTGGCCGACTCCAACCACGGTAAAGGAGGTGCAGCGGTTTTGGGTTTTGCCAACTACTACCGGAGGTTTATCCGGGGTTTTGGCCAGATAGCGGCTCCCATTACCTCACTGCTGGGGGCCCGGTGCGATTGCAGTGGTCAGCACAGGCGGACAGGGCATTCAACAAGTTGAAGGCGCTGTTCACTGAGGCGCCCGTGTTGGCGCATCCGGATCCCTCTCTAGCATTCATAGTGGAGGTGGACGCGTCCGAGGCTGGGGTGGGTGCCGTGCTATCACAGCGCTGGGTACGCCACCCAAAACTCCGCCCCTGCGCTTTCTTCTCAAGGAAGCTCAGCCCAGCGGAGCGTAACTATGATGTGGGGACCGGGAGTTGCTAGCGGTGGTTAGAGCTCTGAAGGTGTGGAGACACTGGCTTGAGGGGCTAAGCACCCTTTTCTCATCTGGACCGACCACCAGAATCTGGAGTATATTCGGGCTGCAAGGAGACTTAACCCACGTCAGGCAAGGTGGGCCATGTTCTTCACCCGGTTCCGGTTTACTTTGTCTTATAGACCGGGCTCCCAGAACGTGAGGGCTGACGCACTGTCCCGCCTTTACGACACCGAGGATGGGTCCACCGAACCTACTCCCATCCTTCCCGCCTCTAAGCTGGTAGCCCCAGTGGTATGGGAGTTGGACTCGGACATCGAGCGGGCGTTACGGGCTGAACCCGCGCCTCCTCAGTGTCCAGCGGGCGAAGGTACGTGCCGCTTGATGTTCGGGACAAGCTGATTCGGTGGGCTCAAGTCCTACCCTCCTCGGGTCACCCTGGGGTGACGAGGACAGTGGGGAGCCTTCAGGGGAGGTATTGGTGGCCTACGTTGGTTAAGGACGTTAAGGGTTATGTCTCCTCTTGCTCAGTGTGCGCTCAGAGTAAGGCTCCTAGGCACCTTCCTAGAGGGAAGCTACAACCCCTCCCCGTTCCACAGCGGCCATGGTCACATCTGTCCATAGATTTCCTGACCGATCTTCCGCCGTCTCAGGGGAACACCGCGGTTCTAGTGATTGTGGATCGGTTTTCTAAGTCCTGCCGTCTCCTCCCGTTGCCCGGTATCCCTACAGCCCTGCAGACTGCGGAGGCATTATTTACCCATGTCTTTCGGCACTACGGGGTGCCGGAGGACATCGTTTCTGATCGGGGCCCCCAATTCACGTCTCGGGTATGGAGAGCGTTCATGGAACGTTTGGGGGTCTCTGTCAGCCTGACCTCCGGTTATCACCCCGAGAGTAATGGGCAGGTGGAGAGATTGAACCAGGAGGTGGGTAGGTTTCTGCGGTCGTATTGCCAGGATCGGCCAGGGAGTGGGCACGATACATTCCTGGGCTGAAATGGCTCAGAACTCACTATGCCACTCCTCTACTAACGTGTCCCCTTTTCAGTGTGTGTTGGGATACCAGCCGGTCCTGGCACCATGGCATCCGAGCCAGACCGAGGCTCCTGCGGTGGAGGAATGGGTACAGCGCTCCAAGGAGACCTGGAGGGCCGTCCAGGAGTCTCTACGACAAGCGAGTGGACGGCAGAAGAGGAGTGCTGACCGCCACCGCAGTGAGGCCCCGTGTTTGTACCGGGGGACAGGGTCTGGCTCTCGACCCGAAACCTACCTCTCCGCTTGCCCTGCCGGAAGCTGGGTCCGCAGTGTGTAGGGCCCTTTAAAGTCCTGAGGAGAATAAACGAGGTGTGTTATCGATTACAACTCCCTTCCTATTATCGAATTAACCCCTCGTTTCATGTGTCTCTCCTCAGGCCGGTGGTAGCTGGTCCCCTGCAGGACAGTGAGGTACCGGAGGTCCCTCCCCCTCTGGACATCGAGGGGACCCCGGCGTACGATCCGGGCCATTCTGGACTCAAGACGCCGGGTGAGGGGCCTGCAGTACCTCGTGGACTGGGAGGGGTACGGTCCGGAGGAGAGGTGCTGGGTACCGGTGAGGGACATCTTGGATCCATCCATGTTGAGGATTTCCATCGCCTCCATCCGGATCGCCCTGCACCTCGTCCTCCGGGGCGACCTCGAGGCCGGTGTCGGCGCGCTGCGGGAGCCGCGCGTCAGGAGGGGGTACTGTCACGAGTCCGACCGAGGGTGTTTCCCTTTCCCGGGCGGTTGGCGCTCGGCGGTCGTCGTCACCGGCCTATTAGCTGCCACTGATTGTTTTTCCTCCCCTCCTTGTATGTTTAGTGGTAGCACCTGTTCATGATTGAATCAGCTAATTAGTTTGGTCTTTATTAGGCAGCCGGCCCGCCTGGTTGTTGTGCGGGATTATTGCAGTGTAACCTTCGGCTCTGTTGTTAGAAGTACGTGTTAGTGCCTGGTCGTTACGTTTTCTGTTGTACATTCTCATTCCCTGTGTTTGGGGCCGTTACTATTGTGAGCACCCTGGGATGCGTTGGCGCTATTAAAGACGCACAGCTTTGCACTCACTGTCTCCTGCGTTTGACTCCACACACCTACGACACCTGAAGTGTTACAATGAGGGTAGTTATAGGATGAGGATAATAACAAGATGAGGGTAGTTATAGGATGAGGGTACTAACAAGATGAGGGTAATAACAAGATGAGGGTAGTTAAAGGATAAGGGTGATAACAAGATGAGGGTAATAACAAGATGAGGGTAGTTACAAGATGAGGGTAGTTACAAGATGAGGGTAGTTATAGGATGAGGATAATAACAAGATGAGGGTGGTTATAGGATGAGGGTAATAACAAGATGAGGGTAATAACAAGATGAGTGTAATACCAAGATGAGGGTAGTTATAGGATGAGGGTAATAACAAGATGAGGGTAATAACAAGATGAGGGTAGTCATAGGATGAGGGTAATAACAAGATGAGGGTAATAACAAGATGAGGGTAGCCTCAAATGTTTAACCCTCTGTCTCTGTCTCCCTGCCCCTCTCCCCGTGTCCACCCTTTCTCTTTCTTCCCCTCTCTCTCTCCCTCCCTATCTCTTTCTCCATCCCTCATTCCCTCTGACTCTTTTCTCTCCTACCCTTCTTCCTTTCTCTCTATTTCCCTCCCTTCTCTCTCTCTCTCCCCTCTCGGAGGCAGTGAGTAGTGAGGCTGAGTAGACATTACATACACTATGTATTTTGCCAGATGTTATTGCACGCTGCTGATTTCAGAAGGTGCTGTGACAATGTCATTAACTTCAAGGAAATCTGATTCCCTCTCTCTTTCCCAGAGGCGGATGAAAGTAGAAGGAATGGGATTCTAGAAGGCTATTATATTTTGTGAGATGAGGAAGGAGCCCATCACAGTGGGATTATAAAGCGCTGTAGCATTAGACAGGCCAGAACCATTCTCCTGTAGACTAATGAGATATGTTCAACACATGATACCTACAGAATGGGCTAAATGAAAATGACAGAATCACATGTCTGTCCATTTCTGAGCCAAGGATATAGCTTTTTATGGCTTATGCTGGTGATGTCACTAGCCTGCCAAGTTGAAGGATATCACAGTGGTAGGATTAGAATGCCCCTGTAGTGTGAATTAGAATTGTGGTGCAATATCAGATATATTATGTATTTATTGAATTTTCTCTTGCAAATGTACAAGGCTCAGATAGAGGCTGGCACTGAGCTTTGGAAATATCGCCCCTTGTCAAGCGTTCCACTTTCATAGTCCCACTGTAGACTACTGTAAATGGTCTTACATTGGTGGAAGAAGACGAGAGGTGATAACACCCGCTGACCGTATTACCAGTGTATTGATTTCTGCTCTGTGGCCGCTGAGTAAACGGAAACCGGCGTAATCCTGTTTGCAGCTCTTGCAGAATCACTACCTCAGATAGGGAACTTTCTCAGATAAGGTTGTAGCTGTTCATTTCTACGGTGCCATCGAGGAGGAGTTGCTCTTTGCATGGTAGCTTTTCAGGCTGACAATGCACATACGTTTTTCTCATACACAAGCTTATCATTTACATAATGTACACACATACTCATCAAGCACCCCTCCTCTCTCCCTTCCTTCCTTCCGTCTGTCTGTCTGTCTGTCTGTCTGTCTGTCTGTCTGTCTGTCTGTCTGTCTGTCTGTCTGTCTGTCTGTCTGTCTGTCTGTCTGTCTGTCTAAAAATGAATAGTAAACATCACACTCACAGAAGTTCCAAAAGAATAAAGACATTGCAAATGTTGTATTATGTATATATACAGTGTTGTAACGATGTGCAAATGGTTAAAGTACAAAAGGGAAAATAAATAAACATAAATATGGGTTGGATTTTCTTGCGGCAACAGGTCACAAATATTGCTGCTGTGATGGCACACTGTCGTATTTCACCCTGTAGATATGGGAGTTTATCAACATCGGGTGTGTTTTTGAATTCTTTGTTGATCTGTGAAATCTGAGGGAAATATGTATCTCTAATATGGTTTTACATTTGGCAGGAGGTTAAGAAGTGCAGCTCAGTTTCCACCTCATTTTGTGGGTGGTGTGCACAAAGCATGTCTTCTCTTGAGAGCCTTTCTCAAGAATAATACTCACTGAGTCTGTACATAATCAAATCTTTCCTTAAAACTTCTTTGGGATAGGGGGTGGTATTTTGACGTCCAGATGAAAAGTAAACTGCCTGCTACTCAGGCCCAGAAGCTTGGATATGGTAGTATTGGATAGAAAACACTCTAAAGTTTCTAAAACTGTTAAAATAATGTCTGCGAGTATAACAGAACTTATTTGGCAGGCGAAACCCCGAGGACAAACCATCCAGTAATTTATGTTTTTGAGTTTACTGTGTTTTCAAGTGGATTTCTATGGGAATCTAGATTTCTGAGGCATCTGGTTGCAGTTTATATGGCTTCCACTAGATGTCAACAGTCTTTAGAAATTGGTTGATGTTTTTCTTTTGAGTAATGAAGAAGTAGCCCTTTCTGAGTGTAGAGCCAAGTGGACTGTTTTGTTTGGAGCGCACGACCTGAAGCTCACTCCACTTTCACTTTATCCGCTATTGAACACAGTATATTCCGTCTTAAATTTGATTGATTATTTAAGTTTTAAAATACCTAAAGTTGGATTAGGAGAGTTGTTTGAAATGTTTGGACTAAGATTACAGGTAATTTATTAGATAATTTGTAGTCATGTTGGGCGAGTTGGAACCTGTGTTTTTCTGAATCAAAAACGCCAAATAAATGGACATTTTGGGGATATAACGACGAAATTTATCGAACAAAAGGACCATTTGCGATGTTTATGGGACATTTTGGAGTGCCAACAGAAGAAGATCTTCAAAGGTAAGGCATGAATTATAGCGTTATTTCTGAGTTTTGTGTCTCGCCTGGCAGGTTGAAATATGATTGTCATGTGTTTGTATGATGGGGTGCTGTCCTCAGATAATCGCATGGTTTGCTTTCCCCGTAAAGCCTTTTTTAAATCTGACATGGTGGCTGGATTAACAAGGAGTTAAGATGTATTTTGGTGTATTGCACTTGTGATTTTATGAAAGTTAAATATTTCTAATAATTTAATTTTAATTTGGCGCTCTGCCATTTCACCGGATGTTGTCAAATCAATCCCGTTAACGGGATTTGATCCCTAAGAAGTTTTACATTTGGGTCAGTCACAGGAGTCAGGTATTCTGCCACTGCGTACTCTTTGTTTAGGGCCAAATAGCATTCTAGTTTGCTCTGCTTTTTTGTTAATTCTTTCCAATGTGTCAAGTAATTATATTTTTGTTTTCTCATGATTTGGTTGGGTCTAATTGTGTTGCTGTCCTGGGGCTTTGTGCGGTCTGTTTCTCACTCACTCACTCACTCACTCACTCACTCACTCACTCACTCACTCACTCACTCACTCACTCACTCACTCACTCACTCACTCACTCACTCACTCACTCACTGTCTGATGTCCAAAGCTGATTCTCCGACAGCAGATAAAAGGCCTTATCATAAAAGGTTGTTTTTTTGCTTTAAACCTCTGTAGCCCCTTGATGTATTATTCATCATTGATGAAATTTGACAACCTTTTATATATTTTCATTTTTTCCCAACTTGATGTGTAATAACAACACAGTGTCTTTTCTGACTGTGCTGTCAGTCTGATGGCTCTGAGAGCTGCAGTATAGTCTCAATTTTAGCAGTCAGGCCATATTAGCATACATATCTCCATGTTGTGGGACCACTGGGTCCTCATCAGATAGGATTAAAGAAACGAGACTGTCGGAGCAGAACAGATTTAAATACAGAGGAGAGGGACTGAGGGGGATAGATGGATAGCGGGAGAGAGAGAGAGCAAGAGATGTGGGGAAGAAGAAAGAGAGAGAGCAGGAGTAATGGAATGAACTGTATCATCAAAATGTGCAGTATGGATTTGCAGAAAACAAAAGTTTTACAACCGAGGGGGAGAAGGCTAGGGAGTGAATTGGGACCAGCTGTCAGAGTTGAGGTGTTCAGACCACTGCTCACCATCCAGGCTGTTTCCGCCAACACTTTGGCATCACTATACCTCTCTACCCTCTCCAAAGAGCTCCTAGTCACTACACGCTTCCATGATTAATCCCCATTTCTATATTTCAATTTGATAAGCCCAGCACATCAATCATGTACTTGGGTGTATCTGGTGTGTGTGTGTGTGTGTGTGTGTGTGTGGATGGGTGGGTGGGGGTTCTGTGTGTGTGTGTGTGTGTGCATTATAGTTTCTCATTGGATCTCTGTTCACATAGAACATTTGCAAAAAGGTTGTTAATCAATAGTGGATGGGCTAATGAATTCTGGTTGATACAGAAAGAGACTCAATATTTCTGTTGTTGCATTCTGAGCAGACCCACACAGATGGAAGCCTCCTCGCCAGTCTCCTGAAGAAGTTGTTTATAGCCTGAGGTTAGTATGTCTCTCCTATAGCGAGTGTCTATAGGCTCTGAGGACTCATTTAAAGGGCTACCTAGGATATAATGTATGTCTCTCATCTCTTGTAAGTGACATCAGGTTTTCAAGGTTAGTTCTGGATGTGGAGCTCTTTAGAAAACTCTGCAGCTGTTTTCCGTTAGTTTGGTGTGAAATATTTAGCCCTGTGTGATATAATTCAGTTTGATTTGTAGACATGCTGGCAAAATGTTCCTTTAAAAATCTGTCTTCATCAAGTACATTGAAAGTACATTTAGACTTTTGAAAATATGCCTCCATATGATGAGAGAGTAAAAGGAATGGATGTAAAGTTCTTGAAATGTACGGTACAGTAGAGTGGCATGAACAGCCAAAAGCTTGAGGAAAAATCCAACTTTAATTGACTAGAAGTTCCCCTTTCAAATAGTTACTTGTGGCTGTTGGATCTATAGGCCAGCTGTACTTAGATATCCAGTGAGTCAGCCCTGTACTGTCTCTGTTGTGCCAGGTGATGAAGGCATCTTTCTCTCTTTCTCTCTGTCTCTGTCTCTGTCTCTGTCTCTGTCTCTGTCTCTGTCTCTGTCTCTCCACCACCACATCTCTAACCAAGGCCCTCAACTATGTTTTCTGCTGCTGGTCTCAGCAGTAAGTACAAACTTCTCAACATGCAGAATAGTCTAGAGCAGAAAACGTATAGTTGGGCTTCTTGCAAGGCATCTAAGCTAACATCATTTCAGTTGTTGCCAAACGGCCATGGAAATTGTAATAAGGATTTCAGTGATTAAAGTCTGGAGGTTTTATTAAAGCTTCGGCAGGAACTATGTGTTCGGAATAGACAGCAGTAAGGGAAAGTTACGCTTCCACACAACATATTTCTCACTGGACGTCCCATAATTTGGAATGAGACTCAGTAACAGAGACATAATGGTGTCTGGAGGTTTACTGAGTGAGACTGAGTAGTACAGAGGAATGACAAACAGGTAAATAATGAGGCCTGAAGGCCATGGATGCCCCTCCGTGTCCCCCCAGGAAATCAGAGCTGTAATGGAGACGAATGTTAGATCACCACTCTAGTCGTTCATTATCCATCAGAGCAAAACTCGAGTCACTCATTATCCAATGACAAAACAACCTGAGCTGATTAAAATCAGTATATGTTCATTCATGAGCAGTGTGCACTTGTCTACAGCTCTGGGCAAACCCCAGGGCATCCCCTTCTTACCAACCAACCCCAAGGCATCCCCTTCTTACCAACCAACCCCAAGGCATCCCCTTCTTACCAACCAACCCCAAGGCATCCCCTTCTTACCAACCAACCCCAAGGCATCCCCTTCTTACCAAACAACCCCAAGGCATCCCCTTCTTAGCAACCAACTCCAAGGCATCCCCTTCTTACCAACCAACCCCAAGGCATCCCCTTCTTACCAACCAACCCCAAGGCATCCCCTTCTTACCAACCAACCCCAAGGCATCCCCTTCTTACCAACCAACCCCAAGGCATCCCCTTCTTACCAACCAACCCCAAGGCATTCCCTTCTTACCAACCAACCCCAAGGCATCCCCTTCTTACCAACCAACCCCAAGGAATCCCCTTCTTACCACCCCCACCTCTCCTGTACCTTTCCTTCCTTTGAAGACAACACCCCCTCACCATTCCTCTCCCCTTTCCCCCCATCTCTCCATCCTTTTCTCGCCTCTCTCCTTTCTCCTTTCCTTTAGAGACCACTCCCTCACCCCCCCTATCCCCCATCTCTCCATCCTTCTCTCGCCTCTCTCCTTCCTTTTTTCCCTTCAGAGACCACCCCCTCAGCATCCCTCTCTCCTTCCTAGGAATGCATGGCGTGACAGAGAGCTGAGCTGAGCTCAGCACATTCCCCAAAGAGCCCTTCATCAGCCTGGCCCAGTGCTTCAGTAAACAGCATAGTGGCCAAATAGAAGACCCGCAGCGGGGGCTAGGGTGGGTCGCAGACATTGGATGGATGGGGCATAATGACCCAGCAGGATCATGACCATCTCTCCATCTCTCTATCCTTCCTTCACTCGTTCTTCTCTCTCCTCTCACTGTCTCTCGTTCTCTTTCTCTCTATCTCACTTCCTTCTTTCTTTATCCTTCTCTCCTGCTCTCTCTCCCTCTCTCTCTCACACTGTCTGTTGATTGGCTGTTACTCCCGATGTGCACTTGGGAATGGCTAATTGCGCCTCTTGCACTCCTCCTCTAACCCTTCCACCCCATCACGCCCTCACCCCCAACCCCGTCGTACGCCCCACCCACACCCCAGCCTTCCTGATAGGATGCCGATTGTGGCTTCTACTCACTTTAGACGATCGATGATGTGACTTACTAAACGGCACCCAGTGGAAAGCGCGAGGCACCAAGGCTGTCGTTGGCGCAGCAACATGGGGTAACCTCTGGGGCCGCTTTTGTTTAAGTCTTCAAATAAGTTACACACACATGAGTGCATGTACACGCTCACAATACACACAAACACACTACACACACACTGTACACACACACACTACACACACACTGTACACACACACACTGTACACACACACAAACCTCTGAATGGGTGCTCCATTTCAGGGGAGCAGAAGAGTGAGGGTAGTGAAGCACCCTGTTGATGTGTTTTTAAATGGTATTCAGTGGGCGGTGAAGCTAGTGGTTATAAAATGTGGAGCTGCATGGCTTTACAAAATAACTATCCAGATGTCTGCTATTCTAATAAGAAGAAGACCTGAAAGGAACAGTCTGCAAGGAACTGAGATCTGGCCAGGTTACAACTGCCCCACGGGGATAAACATATTTTGGTTTTATTCCACTGGGTAAGAACGTTGAGGTATAAAGTTCAAACCTTTCTCCTGGAGGGACACTCTTATCTGGCGTGCACCGTTCCCGTGCCTGTAAGGTGTCGTGGCGGCTCATCCTGACAGTCTTGTCAAGTCTTTGTCGATGTAAACAGCCAGTCACTATGGAGGAATAGAAACGACAGGATGTGGCAAATTACAGTCACAACTTGTCAATCATCCATACCCCAGAGGTCGTTTTTTGTCACATAAATAGCAGCGACTAAACTTAGTCACAGGAAATATGACATTTTCTAAAGGTCTGGGGTTGTGTGCTTCGATGGAGATATCAAAGGGCAGTCAGCTATTTTGGTACAGAAGTGTTTTGTATATAAGTACTAGATGAATAGTCAGTAGAAGTGTTATATATTTTGTAGCTTTGCACACAAGCAAACATTTATTTTGGATGTGAATTGTGATAATGATGCCGCATTATTGCACTTTCTCGTTCTCACACCAAGATATATTCGAAAGTACGCATGCATACTGCTAATATATACAATAAATACATCCACAATTATAAAAACATACAGGGATTTCTTTTGTCCTTTTATTCTGTAAATGGCTGCTTCATGAAGACCCCTTCTGGCACGTCACTGGAGCAGAATATTCCTTTAGAGTTGAAGACATCACATGTTCTGAAAGAGCTGTCACAAATGATCTGGTAAGATAAATACGGCATGAGTCCCCCTGAGCACAAAACGACAATGGTAAAGAGGTTCCAGAAGAATAAAATGCTTTTTCAAAGGCGATGATGTTTGACAAAAAGCTCCGACATGGCAAAAGGGAAGAAAAACACAAGAAAAACAACAACTGCTGTCTTCCTCTCTTAGCATCTACTGTAGCTACAGAGCCTTCAGAAAGTATTCACACCTCCTTTCTTTATTCGCATTTTGTTGTGTTATAGCCTGAATTTAAAATTGACTGCATTTAGATTTTGTGTCACTGATCTACACACAATACCACATAATGTCAAGGTGGATTTTTGTTTGGAGTACATTTTAAAAATGAATAACAAATTGAAAGCTGAAATGTCTTTAGTCAATAAGTATTCAACCCCTTTGTTATGACCATAGCTGCTGGAAGATGTTTGGGGGTTGGGGGTGCTGCGATTTCAGTGCCCACTGGGGGGGTGGGGTGATTCGCCCTGGGGTGATTTTATGCTGTGGGGATGTTTTTCATCGGCAGGGACTGGGAAACTGGTCAGAATTGAAGGAATGAAGGATGGCGCTAAATACAGGTCAATTCTTGAGGGAAACCTATTTCAGTCTTCCAGAGATTTGTGACTGGGATCGAGGTTCACCTTCCAGCAGGACAATAACCTTAAGCATACTGCTAAAGCAACACTCAAGTGATTTAAGGGGAAACATTTAAATGTCTTGGAATGGCCTAGTCAAAGCCCAGACCTCAATCCAATTGAGAGTCTGTGGTATGACTTAAAGGTTTGTGTACATCAGCGGAACCCATCCAACATGAAGGAGATGGAGCCGTTTTTCTTTGAATGAAAAAATTCCAGTGGCTAGATGTGCCAAGCTTATAGAGACATTCCCCAAGAGACTTGCAGCTGTAATTACTGCAAAAGGTGTCTCTACAAAAGATTGACTTTGGGGGGTGAATAGTTATGCACGCTCAAGTTATGCACGCTCAAGTTTTCTGTCTTTTTGTCTTATTTCTTGTTATGTTTGGGGCAAATACAGCACATCAGTGAGTACGACTTTTTAAGCATGGTGGTGGCTGCATCATGTTATGGTATGCTTATCACTGGCAAGGACTAGGTATAAGAATACATGGAATACAGCTATAAGCACAGGCAAAATCCTAGAGGAAAACATTGTTCAGTCTGCTTTACATCAGACAATGGGTGTCACGGATCCCCCCGTTACTGCTGCTCATTCCATTCACCAGCTCTGGAGGTCTACATCACCGGCCTTCTAGGCGTCACTGAACTGGATTCATTATCACCAACCCTGTGATATTTACTCACACCTGGTTCCCATTCCCCCTGATTAGTATGCTATTTAAGTGACCTCTGTTCCCCATTTTCCTTGTTGGTTATTGTTACCATGTCCATTGGTTATGTGAGTACCTGTACTGTTGTATCGGCTTCCATGCAACGTGTTATTGTGCACTTGTTTTACAGGTCTATTCCCGTGTATTATTTAGAGGTTTACTACACCTCACTCTTTTGTTTGGGTGGAGTAAATAAAACCCCCTATCACGTATTTCCTCGCCTGTCTCCAATCATTAAGACAACATGACAGAATAACATACTCCATAAATGGAGATAGCAGGAAAGACAGAGCTATCGACCATTGTAGAGACAGTCCAGCATCACAAGGACTGTCTCTCCAGACTCGGCAGCGCCATGGACAGTGGGCTGGCAAACCTCCTGCGTTTGGAGGGGAATGTTCAGTCCCTCCAGTCTCCAGCACCAGTTCTGGCACCAGCCCCCACACCACTACCTTCCTCCGTCCCATCTGAGCCAGCCAACAGAATACCCCTGTCCCACCCAGAGCGCTTTGATGGCACTCCAGCGAAATGCAAGGATTCCTTCTACAATGCGACCTGTACATCACTCACTATGCCGAGGCTGTCTCCGGGGGAGACAGGGTTGTCACCGTCATCTCGGCACTGACAGGACAGGCCCTGGACTGGGAGGCAACAGTCTGGGAGACGGGCAGACCCGAGGTCGACTCTTACGAGCGATTCACCTTCCTCTTCTGCTCGGTGTTTGATCATCCTGTGTAGGGCCACGAGGGGGGTGAGTGCCTACTCCAACTACGCTAAGGATCTAGGACCACCTCGGAGTTCACCCTGGAGTTCCGGGCCATCGCGGCCTCCAACGGATGGAACGAGTTGGCTCTGGTCACCATGTTCCGCAGCAGACTGCGGAGGAGGTACAGGAGTTAGCCTGCCGTGATGAGAACCTGACACCTTACAAGCTCATCAGCATGGCGATTCATTTGGACAACCTCCTGTTGTCCCGACGAAGACCTGCACGGAATCCGGCGCCCAAGGCTAAATCTGCTCTGTGGCCAGAGCCGATGGGAGGTGGGCTCTACATGTTTGCCCGAAGCAGAGCGTAGAAGGAGGAGGAATCTGGGCCTCTGCTCCTATTGTGGCGAAAGGGCTAATATCTCCCCGACGTGTCCTCTAACAAATAAGCGAGGAGGTGACAAGCCAGGGAATTCTCCTGCTCAAACCCATGTAGGATGCAAGATTTTACCTCCTTTTCTTTCAACTCAACCAGTGTGTTGTCCAATTAAATTTCCTGAATACCTAGCCCCTCACTCCCGTTAGCTCTGATTGATTCCAAAGCTGCCGGACTGGCCACTGCATTACACATTACTTTGGTTCCCCTAGTCACCCATTCTGGTTCGAGCCCTGGATAATCATTCAATAGGGACAGGAGTAGTACATCACATCACTTTTCCTGTTTCTCTGCTGACCCATGACACTCATTTAGAACAGATCACCTTTTTGATTATAGACACCCCCCATGCACCCCGTTGTTTTAGGTCTCCCCTGGTTGAGTAGGCATAACCCTGTTATTTCCTGGTCCGAGAGGATACTGCTGGGTTGGTCGCAGGAGTGTCAGGGGAGGTGTCTCATGGTGTCTGTCAACACCACTGCGGTGGAAAGTCTGGACCACGCACCTCAAGTGAAGTTATCGGAAGAATACCAGGATCTGCATCAGGTTTTCTCTAAGACCCAGGCTGCACACCTGCCACCTCATCACCCCTGGGACTGTGCCATTGACTTGCTGTCTGACACAGCCCTCCCGAGAGGACACGTCTATCCCCTCTCCTCTGCGGAGACAGAGGCCATGCAGAGACCTATGTGCAGGATAGCCTCCAGCAGGGTTTTATCCACCCCTTTACATCACCATCCTTCTCAAGATTATTTTTTGTTAAAAAGAAAGATTGGGGGACTGCGGCCCTGCATTGATTATCGAACACTGAATAAAGCCACGGTGAAGTTCAGCTATTCTCTACCCCTCATCCCAACCATCATCGAACAAATGTACGGTGCGTAGTACTTCACAAAACTGGACTTGAGGAGCATCTACAATATGGTGCCCATTAGTGCAGGCGACAAATGGAAAACAGCCTTTTCCACGACCATGGGCCATTTTGAGTATCTCGTAATGGCTTTTGGCCTGTCTAATGCTTCTTCAGTCTTCCAGGTCTTTATTAACAAAGTGTTTCGGGACATGCTGGGACCGCGACCAGCGTGTCTTGTTAGTCAGATCTGTGCTGGGAAGACTGTTGGAGCATGATCTATATGTTAAACAAAATAAGAGTTTGCTTTTCCAGCGGCCCGTATCCTTTTAGGGCTACCTCATATCGATGGAGGGAGTGGAGATGGAGAAGCGACGCATCAGTGCAGTCAGGGCATGGCCCATCCCCAACTCTGTGAAAGCAGTCCAGCGATTCCTGGGGTTCGCCAACTATTTCCGGAGTTTCATCCGGGGCTTCAGCACGGTGGTCGTGCCTCTTACCTCCCTGCTGAGAGGAGGTCCCCAGTAGCTTTGTTGGATGGTGGAGGCGGAGAGGGCATTCGAGACACTAACACTAAAGGCACACTTCACCACTGCTCCCGTGCTGGCACATCCCGAACCCTCACTTCCCTTCATCGACAAGGTGGATGCCTCCGAAGTAGGAGTCGGGGCAGTGCTGTCCCAGCACACCGGAACCCCTCCAAAGCTGCAGCTCTGCGCCTTCTACTCCAAGTAGCTGAGCCCGCCCAGAGGAACTACGACATCGGGGACCGGTAACTCTTGGCGTAACTGAAGGTGTGGAGGCATTGGCTGGAGTGGTCCAAACACCCTTTCCTGGTGTGGACAGACCACTGCAACCTGGAGTACATCAGGGCAGCGATGAGGCTTAAACCCGAAACAGGCTAGATGGGCTCTATTCTTTGCCAGCTTCCAATTCACACTTTCAAATAGCCCAAGCTCTAAGAACATGAAGGCAGCCACCCTGTCTCGCCTCTATGACGCAGAGGAAAGAGCGAGAGAAGACCCCCATCATCCCTCTGTCCCATATCATCGTGCCAGTGGTGTGGGATGTGGATGTGGATGTACAGCAGGCCCTGCTCATGGAACCCGCACCTGCACAGTGCACGGAGAACCGCACCTACATGCACACTTACCTGGCCGCACACGGTGCCTGTGTCGGGTCATCCTGGGATAAGCCGTACCATCACCTGCCTGACTGAGAAGTACTGCTGGCCCACCTTGGCTTAGGATAAATAATAATATGACAAAAAAATATTCATATTCATGAAATCACAAGTGCAATATTGCAAAACACAGTTTAGCCTTTTGTTAATCACCCTGTCGTCTCAGATTTTGAAATTATGCTTTACAGCGAAAGAAACCCAAGCGTTTGTGTAAGTTTATCGATAGCCTAGCATAGCATTATGTACACTTAGCATCAGGAAGCTTGGTCACGAAAATCAGAAAAGCAATCAAATTAACCGTTTACCTTTGATGATCTTCGGATGTTTTCACTCACGAGACTCCCAGTTACACAACAAATGTTCCTTTTGTTCCATAAAGATTATTTTTATACCCCAAAATACCTCTGTTTGTTTGTCGCGTTATGTTCAGAAATCCTTAGGAAAGAGCGGTCACGACAACGCAGACGAAAATTCCAAATAGTCTTCATAATGTCCACAGAAACTTGTCAAACATTTTTTATAATCATTCCTCAGGTAGTTTTTAAAATATATATTCGATAATATATCAACCGAGTGTGTAAGTCTTTCAATAACAGCAGGAGGAACAATGGCAGCTTTACTCAGTTGCGCAAAAACACTCTGAGAGCCCCCACCTATCCACTTACGCAATGTGATCTTTCACGCTCATTTTTCAAAATAAAAGCCTGAAACTATGTCTAAAGACTGTTGATACCTTAGGGACGCCATAGAAAAAAGGAATCTGGTTGATATCCCTTTAAATGGAGGATAGGCATGCATAGGAACAGAAGGGTTTCAAAATAAGAGGCACTTCCTGATTGGATTTTCCTCAGGGTTTTGCCTGCAATATCAGTTCTGTTATACTCACAGACAATATTTTTACAGGTTTGGAAACCTTAGAGTATTTTCTATCCTAATCTGACAATTATATGCATATTCTAGCATCTGGGCCGTTTACATTGGGAACGTTATTTTTCCAAACAATAGTGCCCCTAGCTTCAAGAGGTTAAATAATAATGGGCAAATATTGTACAATCCAGGTGTGCAAAGCTCTTAGAGACTTACCCAAAAAGACTCACACATGTAATCTCCGCCAAAGCTGCCTCTACAAAGTATTGACACAGGGGTGTGAATACTTATGTGGGGTATTGTTTGTAAATGGGTGAGATTTATATTTATATATATATAGGTTGTAACACAACAACATTAATTCAAGGGTTATGAATACTTTCAGAAAGCAGTATTTAACCGCTAATGACTGGCAGGGCTGATTTTTAAAAATGAATTATCTACACTGTAACAGAAAACTGTAATTTATAAGGTAAGTTTGGGTGTTATCAGCATAAAGAAAATCTGAACATTTTTACTGCACCATACTGTAAATTATGATGCATTGTGGAAAAATGGCTGTTCTATGATTGATACTGTAATTCCACCTGTCAGAATACAGTATCGTACCATATCTTAGGAGCGCCAAAAACCATTTGACCACTAGTGGATGCATAGTATCGTTGTTTCTGGCTCATTAACACATTTTGAGGCATGCCTTGTAAGTTGCCTTGTAGTTGCACCTGTGAGGGAGAATGCTGTACCAGTTTTCTCCAATGTGATTATAGTGCCCCATCAATATAACATATTTGGGAGATAGATTGGAGTGGCATCTCATCTTAATCTTTAACTGGGTGAGCATTTTGACATGTCCTTTTGGTCTGTTTTGCCCTGTAGTCACTGCCAGTTTGGAAGCCTTTGTTAAGGCCTCAAGAAGTTCAAGTGATATAAAACACAAAAAGTGAATTATTATGTTGTAATGTGTAAACACTTTACCTAGCAGCCAACCTGCTTGTACCAATCCCTTGTAATTACATTACAATACTGTGAAATGCAAACCCCTCCCCTAAATTAATTTAATTCATTAATTCAATCTGATGGTAGCATTTTATTTTTTACAGTATTGCACTGTGTGCCATTACACAGTACTTGCTTTGATGCAGCATTTATATTACAGTAGTTGTAGTGTAATATTAAATACAGAATTTACTTGCCACCAAACTGCCTAAGAATTCACAGTAACCCTTTTACAGTGTACTGTTTACCATATTATCATTCTAACATAGTATTTTCTTCTACTATTATGTGGTTTGATTGATGTGTTCACCTGGTCTTGTGATATTTTTACTGTAGGTTTTTGGAACTCTGCACTTATATTTATCACATTACAAAAAAGACATACAGTGCCTTCGGAAAGTATTCAGACCCCTTGACTCTTTCCACATTTTGTTACATTACAGCCTTCTAAATTGGATTCAATAAAAAAAATCCTCAGCAATCTACACACAATACCCCATCAGACAAAGTGAAAACAGGTTTTTAGAAACAGAAAGACCTTATATCTGTAAATATTCAGAATCTTTGCTACGAGACTCGAAATTGAGCTCCGGTGCATTCGGTTTCCATTGATCCTCATTGAGTTGTTTCTACAACTTGATTGGAGCCCACCTGTGGTAAATTCAATTGATTGAACATGATTTGGAAAACCGTGCACCTGTCTATATAAGGGCTCACACTTGACAGTGCATGTCAGAGAACAAACCAAGCTATGAGGTCGAAGGAATTGGAGCTCTAATACAGGATTGTGTCGAGGCACAGATCTAGGGAAGGTTACAAAAACATTTCTGCAGCATTGAATGTCCCCAAGAACACAATGGCCTCCCCCTTAGGCAGGTGACCAAGAACCCGATGGTCACTCTGACAGTGCTCTAGTGTTCCTCTGTGAAGATGGGAGCAATTTCCAGAAGGACAACCATCTCTGCAACACTCCACCAATCATGCCTTTATGGTAGAGTGACCAGACGGAAGCCACTCCTCAGTAAAAGGCATATGATAGCCCTCTTGGAGTTTGCCAAAATGCACCGAAAGACTCTCATACCATTAGAAACAATATTCTCTGGTTCGATGAAACCAATATTGAAATCTTTGGCCTGAATGCCAAGCGTCACGACTGGAGGAAACCTCGCACCATCCCTTCGGTGAAGCATGGTGTTGGCAGCATCATGCTGTGTGTCACGCCCTGAGCTGTTTCACCTGTCTTTGTGCTCGTCTCCACACCCAGGTGTCACCCATCTTCCCCAATATCCCCAGTGTATTTATACCTGTGTTCCCTGTTTGTCTGTTGTCAGTTTGTTTTGTTCATTCATACCTACCAGCGTTTTTCCCTGCTCCTGCCTGTTTTCCTGCTCCTTTTTTCTAGTCCTTCCCGGTTTTGACCGTTCTGCCTGCCCTGACCTTGAGACTGCCTGCCGTTTTGTACCTTACCCAACCGTTCTGGATTATCGACCTCTGCCAGCCGTTCTGGACCCTTTATCCCTTCTCTGGATTATTGACCCCTGCCTGCCTCAACCTGTCGTTTGCCTGCCCCTGTTGTTAGGAATAAACTTTTTACCGTGGGGATGTTTTTCAGCGTTAAGGACTGGGAGACTATTCAGTATCGAGGCAAAGATGAATGGAGCAAAGTACAGAGAGATCCTTGATGAAAACCTGCTCCAGTGGGCTCAAGACCTCAGACTGAGGCGAAGGTGCACCTTCCAACAGGACAACGACCCTAAGCACACAGCCAAGACAAAGCAGGAGTGGCTTCGCGACAAGTCTCTTAATGTCCTTGATTGGCCCAGCCAGAGCCCAGATTTGAACCCATCGAACATCTCGGGAGAGACCTGAAAACAACTGTGCAGCAACGGTCCCCATCCCATCTGAGCTTGAGAGGATCTGCAGAGAAGAATGGGAGAAACTCCACAAATACAGGTGTGCCAAGCTTGTAGCTTCACACCCGAGAAGACTCAATGCTGTATTCGCTGCCAAGGGTACTTCAACAAAGTGCTATCAATTTGATATTTCTGTTGTTTTTTAAAATAAATTAGCAACAATTTCTAATAACCGGTTTTTGCTTTGTAGATTGATGAGGAAACAAATCTATTTAATCCTATTTAATACATTTTAGAATAAGGCTGTAACGTAACAAAATGTGGAAAAAGTTAAGGGGTCTGAATACTTTCCAAAGGCACCGTAAATCAATAAAATAAAATAAAATGCATTGTGTTAATTAAATTTTTTAAATTAAACCTTTATTTAACCAGGCAAGTCAGTTAAGAACATATTCTTATTTTCAATGACGGCCTGAGAACAGTGGGTTAACTGCCTGTTCAGGGGCAGAACGACAGATTTGTACCTTGTCAGCTTGAACTCGCAACCTTCCAGTTACTAGTCCAACACTCTAACCACTAGGCTACGCTGCCGCCCCAAGAGGGTGAGAGTTGGTGAAAAGTCTTATTTGATGACCAATGTGTCTCCGCCTTGCCGTAACAAGCACACAATGCGTCCGTCAACCATTCTTCTGAAATAGTCAGGCAGATCCGACTCTCACTCAATCTCACTGAAATGTCCCCAACAATCTTATCATGGGACATACAGTATGTTACTACTCTGGTATGGACTGGTAGGCTCTGTTTGAGAAAACGGTGATGATTACAGTCATGTGCAATCCCCAGCCACACTCTTCCTCATGTTATTAATGAGATAATGTCTCATTTGGACTGGCATCACATACTTGATGAACGCAGACCTGGGAGATTGCTTCTCCAATGCAGCTGACAGCCTGGATTACCTAGACAAATTAATGGCTCTATAATTAGATTTTCCCAGGGATTGCTGCCTGCGATGTCTCTCTAAATGACTCCAGCTGAGAGAGAGGAGACAAGCTGTTTGAATGAGTCCATTACACAGTGACAGTGGCTTTATCAGGTCTGTATGCTAAAGAGATGAGGGGTTGGTGGGGGAAGGCGGTTCTAGACCAGTCATTACGGGTTCCCTGAAGAGATCCAGGAACAGGGACAGAATTCCTAGCTCTTTTTGGGGAACACTGAGGATCCCTAAAGTGTTTCAGAGGATCTGTGATGGGGATCTCAGGGACCTCAGCGATCTTGAATCTGAAATGAAGAAAGGAATCTGTGAGAAAGTCAAAAAGAGATGGAGTGGAGATCTGAGTTAGTGTAAGGGTTGTTGGAGTGTGGTGCACTACAGGCAGCTTCTGCCTTGTCAATGAGCGTGTCAATACAGGGAGCAGCTACCTCACACCAGTCAGCAGCTTCTGTCAATAACCTATTGACTCCATTAGCAGACCAGGCACTTGCTACTCACTCACTCACTCACTCACTCACTCAGACACACACACACACACAAAACAGAGAGACACACACCGATTTTTGTCCCAGTTATCATGGAATTAAAGTCATGGCTGTAGGTTACAGAGCCACTGGACTGTGAGGGGAGATGAGAATTTTCAATTCAGCTTCCTCACAAAGTGTCAGCTAATATACACTGTATGCCTCATATTGGGTTTTAAAGGTAATCAGGACCAATAACTTATTGTGTGTTAGGTTTGAAACAGGGGTACTGTATTCCTATTAAACTTACCATGCTTTCTAGCTGTGTTTATATTTACATTCTACATTATATTAACTACCAGTGTAATAACCTATGTAATTAACATGTAATAGCCAAGTGGAATGCAGCTATGGAATACTCCACGTGTGCATGAAGTTTTGGTACAGCGCTAGTGGCAGCTCTAGCAGTTTCAGGTCCCAGTGGCAGGTAATTAAACTGTCTTTCACATCAGGGAACCCTCTCACTAACAAGGTCTCTTTCTTTCTTTCGTTCGTCTCAACAAGTAACCACCGCTCTGGTTTCAGGCAACCCTTCCCAATCCACTCTCTGGGGTAATTCCCTTCCTTTCTCTTAATTATCTTAAGGGGTTGGGGGGGGGGTGTCCCTCCTGTGCTGACGGTGCAGGTTCGATCGCTTCCTTTCTTCCTGTTAACTCACCACCCACGTCTAATCAGAGCCTTGCAGAGCAGACTTTTTAAAAAGGGCTGGCCTTGCAAAGTGTTTGTGTTCCTTATGTAATAACAGAATAACTTATTGGATAAGTGTTTAAATATAGGTTAGACATAAATATTCAAACCCCTTGACATGTTCTGTGAAATGAATGTCTGATGATTTCTTTACATACTGTACATCACAACTAACAAGCAGGCATGTTCACAGATAGGGCTCAACCTGTTTAGAGTACATGTCCTTCCAGTCTCCAAAGTTCCCTTTTCGGTGGTGGTATAATTTCCCCAAAAAATGTTTTGTCGTTGTTGTTCTGAACCCACTGCCCCACAAACAGTCATTCAATTCTCATAATGCTTCATAACCAAAAAGTTGCACATCTTAATTTGTTGACCATCAGCATTGGTGGGAAAAGGTGGGCACGCATATCCAGATTAGTGGCTTCTGTAGCTCAGTTGGTAGAGCATGGCGCTTGTAACGCCAGGGTAGTGGGTTCGATTCCCGGGACCACCCATACGTAGAATGTATGCACACATGACTGACTGTAAGTCGCTTTGGATAAAAGCGTTCGCTAAATGGCATATATTATATATATTATTAGTGATCAGAACTTGTTTCATTTCCTCCAGTTTGGCAAAAACAGACAAGGCCTACGTTTATTATCCATATAAAATATAGCTTAGCAATATACTACTGTCCTATCAAAGATAAGTCAATAGGCTACCTGGTTATTTGATTAATCATTTTCATATTTCAGATAGGCCTAGTTTTGAGTGGCCCGTCGTACCCCCTGTAATGACAGGCTACATTTGTACGCACATGTTTGCGTACCACTCCTTTTTGTGTTTCGCTGGTCAAAAAGTTTGAAAACTTCTGGGATACATGATTGTGCCAATAAATGGAATGTGGTTGGGTATAGTGACTGGTAGGACACAATCTTCTGTTTTGACTGCAATTGTGTTGGTCATAATTGAAGCATTTATTCCAGTTCAAAATAGTTCAGCAAAATACTTCACTCGTCACATTGTGCTGCTTTCCCCTTTTCTCATAAAAATTGCTCAAGGAGTATGTGTCACGCCTTGGTCTTAGTATTTTCTGTTTTCTTTATTTATTTGGTCAGGCCAGGGTGTGACATGGGTTTATTTTGTGGTGTGTGTAACGGCATTCTTTGTTTGTGGAAAGAGAGACCGAAATGCAGCATGGTAGTTACTCATGACTTTAATGAATGAAGAGCGAAACATGAAATAACTTATACATATACAAAAACAACAAACGGAACGAGAAACCTATTACAGCCTATCTGGTGAAACTACACAGAGACAGGAACAATCACCCACGAAATACACAGTGAAACCAGGCTACCTAAATACGGTTCCCAATCAGAGACAACGAGAATCACCTGACTCTGATTGAGAACCGCCTCAGGCAGCCAAGCACATACAACACCCCTACTCAGCCTCAATCCCAATAATACAAAAACCCCAATACGAAATACAACAACATAAACCCATGTCACACCCTGGCCTGACCAAATAATAAAGAAAACACAAAATACTAAGACCAAGGCGTGACAGTGTGTTTTTGTATTGGGGTTTTAGTAGGTATTGGGATTGTGGCTGAGTAGGGTTTTCTAGCAAAGTCTATGGTTGCCTGAGGCGGTTCTTAATCAGAGGCAGGTGATTTTCATTGTCTCTGATTGGGAACCATATTTAGGCAGCCATATCCTTTGAGTATTTCGTGGGTGATTGTTCCTGTCTCTGTGTAGTTTCACCAGATAGGCTCGGTCACTTTTGGTTTTTCTTTTTTACTTGTTTTGGAAGAGAACGAGCGCCATTCTCCTTGCGGAGATGGTGCTAAATACATCAACACGGTCGGTCCCTGGGATTGGGCTGGCCAACACGATTCGGTTTGCTTGGAAGGAAAAGGAGTTGGAGCCTTTAGGACGGGAATCTTTTGGAAGGATAATATTGATGGGGATTCTAAAGCTGACGGTGAAGGACGTGTTTTGTTTCCAAGGAAACTCGTTGGAGGGAGCATACGACGTGGCACTATATACAGAGGAAAAACATGATGATATCCTGAGAAGGGCAAGAGCAGTGGGAGGTGAGAGGCCGATGTGCCACTACGAAATAACAAGCCTGGCGAAGAATAACTTTAGGGTTGTAACTGTCAACATTTACAACCCTTACGTTAAGGACGAAGAGGTGAGGGCTTTTCTGGGGAGATACATGGATAACGTCTCCTCAGCAAGGCACCTCAAAGACTCCCTTGGGTTTTGGAATGGGAGGAGAGGCTTCCAGGCCCTCCTCAGAGAGGACCCAAAGGGACATGGTGGCTACCTCCATCCTCCTGCTATGTTCTCCCTAGGGGCTGACAGGGGACGTTGTTTTATGCACGTCAGCCCCCATTTTGCAGGCGCTGTATGGCCTACGGTCACATATTCGCCTCCTGCAGTACAAGAAAATGCAGATTTTGTGCATCTGAGGATCACGAGGCGAGGGATTGTGACAAGCCTAAGACGTGCCATGGGTGTGGCTCGTCAGCACACCTGTGGCGGGGGTGCCCGGCCCGTCAGAGGTCATATTCGTCTGCGGCTGGGGGGGGAGCAGGGGCGGGGGATGGGGGAAGAAGAGGAGGGGAAGGAAGCACGCCTCATGACCAGAGTACAGGTCCAGAGGGGAAGGCCACAAGGAAGGAGGGGGAGCAAGAAGCGGCGGATGGAAGAGAGAAGGAAACGGAAGGCACGGGAGTAGGAAAACCAGGAAAAGCGGCGGAAGAAGGCAACAGAGTGGAGGAGCATGAGAGAGAAGAAAGCGAGGGAGGAGTGGTGGAGAAGGAGACTGTGGAAGAGCAAGTGGACTGGGGGGAAAGTGCCCTGGTGGAAGAGATGAGGGGTATGGTGGAGGAGCTGGCGGGGGGGGGTGTATCTCTCCACTGCCACCATCACCAAAGAAGAGAATGAAGAGGAGGGTGCGATTGGCCAACAGTGAGAGGGAGGGGATGGCCAAGAGAGTGATGGGGGTGGGAGAAACCTCTGGGTTTCCCCAGGCCCTCAACTTCTGTTGGGTGGGGACACACCCAACAAGACTCAGGACTGGGTACAGGAGGAGGTGGGGAGTTTTTTGTTTGGGGACTCAGCCTCCCCAATTTTTTTCCAAACCAGCTGCAACACTGGGGAGGGGGAGGATTGTGGGGGTAGACCCAGGGTGCAGGGCACCCCGGAGGCAAACACTATTCCTGCATCCTGGGATGGTGTGATGGAGGAAGAGGGGGGGATGTCGGGATTACGGATGTTGTTCTCACCGGTAGATATGGAGCAGGGGAGCATCGGGTGAGTCTCCTGGTTTTGTTTTTTTTCTGTCTGGGTTTATAATTTGAGTGTATTACATGTTTTTATTTTTTCATGGGGTCTAATTTTACTTTTGTTAGTTTAAATGTAAGGGGTTTAAGGGATTTTGTTAAGAGGAGGGCGGTTTTTAGTTATTTGGAGGGTGTGGGGTTTGATTTTTGTTTTTTACAGGAGGTTCACCTGAGGGATGGAGGGGATGTTAGTAGGTTTAAGAGGGAGTGGGACAAGGGGGAGTCGGTTTGGGGTGTTGGGGGGGGGTCCACTCATCGAGGGTAGGGATTTTGTGTGGGCACAGGGAGGTAAAAGTGGAGGATTCTTTTGTGGTAATGCAGGGGAGGGTTATAGGGGTGGATGTCACGATAAGGGATTGTAAATTTAGATTAGTGGTGGTGTATGGGCCACAGGTGGTGGCAGACAGGAGGGAGATGGTGGACTGTCTGACGCCCCTGTGTGTCACAAATAGGAAATTAGTGATAGGGGGGGATTTTAATACAGATTTAGGAAGAGGGGGGATAGCAGTGCCTGCACTGCCGGGCTAATGGCTTGCCATGGTCTGGTAGATGATGGTCTGCACACTACTCCGAAAATGGACGGTCCTACATGGCGCAACTCCAGGGGGGTTGAGCGGAGGCTCGACTATATTTTTGTACCCAGGTCTTTGGGTAAGTTGTCTGGGCGGCTGTTGCCTGTTTTCTTTTCGGATCACGACGGGGTGCTCCTGCAGGTGGGGTCGCCAGTCTGCCTCTTTGGTAGGGGGTACTGGAAGTTAGATCGGGATGTGCTGGAGGAGCAGGCTTTTGTTGACGGGTTTTATGGTTTCTTTTGGAGGCTTGAAGGCCTCCGGTCCATGTGCGAGGGGGTGTTAGAGTGGTGGGAATTAGTTAAGGTGAGGATTAGGGCTTTTATAATAGGGTATTGCAAGAGGAAAAAAAGGGAGGAGAGGAGGGAGGTGGATCGTATCCAAAGGTTAATTGAACTCGATTACGAGGCAGGCAACCTCGGCGGGTCGTTTGACTGGGAGAGATCCGCAACCCTAAATATATAATAATATAATAATATAATAATATAATAATATAATAATAATAATATATGCCATTTAGCAGACGCTTTTATCCAAAGCGACTTACAGTCATGTGTGCATACATTCTACGTATGGGTGGTCCCGGGAATCGAACCCACTACCCTGGCGTTACAAGCGCCATGCTCTACCAACTGAGCTACAGAAGGACCACTAAAGGCACAGCTCAGGGAGTTGCAGGAGCGGAAGACTCGAGCTTTCCTGGAGCGTGCGCATAGTGGTTTTCTAGAACATAATGAGACTTGTTCTGCTATGTTCTTTAAGTTGGTTAGGGCCAGACAGAGTAGGAAGGTAATGCATGGTGTTAGGGAAGAAAATGGTAGTATAGTTAGAGAACCAGAGGATATGGTCAGGGTGACAACTGATAATTTCCAACGTTTATTTAAGGAAAGGGACATAGATGTAGAGCAGGAAAATGTGTTTTTAGAACACTTGTCCAGGCGGTTGCCGGAGGACATTAGAGAAGTGATGGAGGCCCAGATCTCACTAGAAGAGGTTGAGAGCGCTCTTAGGAGGATGGGAAAAGGGAAGGTGCCTGGGATGGATGGGCTACCGGCTGAGTTTTATCTCAAGTTTTGGGGTATACTTAGACCAGTGGTCCTCAAAGTCTTGAAGGCCATCCTTGAGACGGGGGTCCCGGGGGGATCAATGGCTGTTGGTGTGCTGTCACTTTTATATAAGAAGGGGGAAGTAACAGACCTTGGCAACTGGCGGCCGTTGACCATGCTGTGTGTAGATTACAAGCTACTTGCAAAGGTTTTAGCAGACCGGTTGCGCACAGCCCTTCCCTACGTCGTCCATGAGGATCAGACATGCGGGGTAGAGGGCCGCTCTATTAGATGGAACCTACAGTTAATCAGGGACTCCATCGCTTGGGTTGAAGATAGAGGACTGCCTTTAATGGTAGCAGCGCTAGATCAGGCGAAAGCCTTTGATCGCGTGAATAGATCCTTTTTATTCAGAGTGTTAGGTCGATTAGGATTTGGGGAGAAGTTTATAGGATGGATTCGTACATTATATGTCGGAGCGGGGTGCCGAGTTAGTGTAAATAGTCACTTGGGTGACGTTTTTGACCTCTCCTCTGGGGTTAGGCAGGGGTGCCCACTCTCGGCTCTCCTCTTCGTTCTGTACATGGAGCCTCTGGGGGCTGCCATTAGGGCAGACACAGGGGTGGAAGGCTTGCTGGTCCCTGGAAGTGGTGGGCTGTGTGTTAAGATGACGCAGTACGCCGACGACACTTCCTTGCTGTTGTGCAAGGACTCGTGCCTGACAAGATCCCTTGCCATCTTTGGGGATTTCACCCGAGCGTCGGGAGCAGTTCTGAACCATGCAAAGTCTTCCGTCAAGTTTTTCGGAAGATGACGCGGTAGAACGGATGTGCCTGGGGGGTTCTCTCTGTGAGGGGGCCCTGAGGATTCTCTGGGTCCATTTTGAGACCTCCGGCTCAGCGACGCTAAACTGGAACATGCGTATCGCAGTGGTACAGAGGAAGCTAGCAATGTGGAAGGCTAGGTATTTGTCTTTTATGGGCAAAGTCCTGGTCCTAAAGGTGGATGTGTTGCCGTCTCTTTTGTATTTGGCATACATCTAACCATTGCCGGCTTGTCTGAGGAGGCCTCTAGTGAGGCTTGTGTTTCAGTTTATGTGGAGTGGCAGGTGCGAGTGGGTCGCCAGGGCACGCATGATCTGTCCCACATTTCCCCCTCAAGCTGGACACAATTTTTGTTTCTTTCTTGTTAACGGAGCTTGCTCAGCCAGTGATACACCCGTCCGGTTACACGTAATGGTGTTGTCTAACACGGGTCCTCGGGCGGAACAGCTGCCGTGGCACTTTGGTCATGCGGCCAAGTGGCTGCGTGCGCACCCTGAGGTTGAAGTTGCCCGAGTAGGTTTAGATCACAGGCACCTGTATGATGAGGTCAGAAAGGCAGGGAGTCCGGCGCCTGTAGTGGGCATCTCGGAAGTGGTCTGGGAGGGAGTGCAGGTGCGGGGTCTGGACAACAGGCTCAAGGACCTGAATTGGTTGAGCCTCCATAAGTGCTTGCCGGTACGTTCCATCATGTACCGGTATAGTTTGGTGCAATCCCCCACCTGTCCAAGATCCTCTTGTGGCAGGGAGGAGACTGTGCGCCATGTCTTTTGGGACTGTGCCTTTGCCGGAGTAGTATGGGCTAGGGCACGGGTGTTAGGTTTGGTAAAGGGGGATTTTGTATTGACATGGGCCAGGTTAGAGAGGGGTGTAGGGAGAGCGAGAAGGACGGATAGGGACAGGTTTCTGCTCTGGCTTCTCATGAGTCTCTTTAAACGGGGGCTGTGGGAAGCAAGGCAGAACATGGTGAAGACAGGGAGAGATTGGGGGGTGGAAGGGATAGTGAGGAGGGTGGAAGGAGATTTGAGGGGGAGGATGAAGAGGGAGGAGAGGAAGTGGGGGCAGCATGCTGTTCGGGAGAGGTGGAAGGGGGATTTAGGGCTGGGTGTCATTTAGATTTGTAAGGGGATAGATTTGGGACGGGGAGATAGGGAAAGGTATTTTGTAGGGTGACAGGGAGGGAAGATGCTCCCCTGAGGTTTTGTTTGGGGTTTATGTTTAGTTTAATTAGTTTAATTACAATACCATTATTTGAGTATGTATGTAAATTATGAGTTGTAAAGAATGAATGGTATTGAAGATAATAAATAATTTTTTATAAAAAAAAATTAAAAAATAGGCTGTATAGGTTTTCACATTCCGTTTGTTTTTGTATTGTTCGTGGTTTTTTTCGTTATTAAAGATGCACCGAACTAACCACACTTTATTTTGGTCCGACTCTCCTTCAACGGAAGAAAACCGTAAAGGTATGTGAACACGGTTGTGGTATTTTAATTTTTGGAGGTGTTGGTGGGGGGTCTTTTTTAAGTTTGAGCACATGTCCCCCAAAAGGTCTGTGCACGGCCCTAGTAACAAGTGACGTGAAATGCCAGGTATAAATGTACTGTACGTTTGCACTTAACTTGTGTTTCTTTTAGTCGTCTTAAATCATAGATTATATTAACTTTGTCTTTGAATTGAGTTAAAACTGTGTCTATTCACTTCTCTCTCTGAACAAAAATGAAATATCATTCTGTGATATCAGTGATGTGCGGTCAGTGTAGGCAGGGTAGACAGTGCCTGCCCTGTGAAAATGAATGAAAAAATGAACTGTAATGAATAATAAATAAATACACATTTAATCCATATTTATTTTGGGGTATTTTGTTAGGCTCCCCATTAGCTGTTGAGAAAACAGCAGTTAATCGACCTGAGGTCCAACACAGAACATGAAACATGACATAACACAGAGCATTAATATACACGAACAGCTCAAGGACAGAACTACATTCATTTTAGAACCTACAGTGCATTCAGAAATGATTCAGACCCCTTCACTTTTTCCACATTTTCTTACCTTATAGCCTTACTCTGAAATGGATTAAATAAAACAAGACAAAGTCTGACTCGAGGCTGTCATCGCTGCCAAAGGTGCTTCAACAAAGTACTGAGTAAAGGGTCTAAATACTTATGTTAATGTGATATTTCAGTTTTTTTTTAAATCAATTTTAGAATAAGTTTAACTTAACAACATTTGGAAAAAGTCAAGGGATCTGAATACTTTCTGAATGCAATGTACACACCAACTATCTAGGTCAAATAGGGTAGGGGTGTTGTGCCGTGAGGTGATGCTTTACCTGTTTTTCTATACCAGGTTTGCTGAGCATTATGACATGGAAGGGAGTTCTCTATATAATACTGTTATCTTTCTTGAATTTGTTCTTGATTTGGGGACTGTGAAAATATATGGCATGTCTGGTGGGGTAAGTGTGTCAGAGCTGTGTGTAAGTTGACTATGCAAACAATTTGGAGTTTTCAACACGATGTTTCTTATAGACAGAAGAAGTGATGCAGTCAGTCTCAACTCTTAGCCAAGAGAGACTGGTATGCATACTATTTATATTAGTCCTCTGATTACAATGAAGAGCAAGACGTGCCGCTCTGTTCAAGGCCAGCTGCAGCATAACTAGGTATTTTCTTGGAACACTAGACCACACGACTGGACAATAATCAAGATTATAAATAACTGGAACCTGCATGACTTGCTTTTTGGTGTGTGGTGTCATAAAAGCAGAGCTTCTCTTTTACGGTAAGACCTCTCCCCACCTTTACAACCATTCAATCTATATGTTTTGACCATGACAGTTTACAATATAAGGTGACACCAAGTAATTTAGTCTCTTCAACTTGTTCAACAGACACACCATTCATGACCAGATTCAGCTGAGGTCTAGAACTTAGGGAATGAGTTCTACCGAATACAATGCTCTTAGTTTTAGAGATGTTCAGGACTAGTTTATTACTGGCCACCCATTCCAAAACAGATTAACTCTTTTGTTAAGGGTTTCAGTGACTTCATTAGCTGTGGTTGCTGATGCGTATATGGTTGAATCATTAGCAGACACATGCTTTGTTTAATACCAGTGGCAGGTCATTGGTAACAATAGGAAAGAGTAAAGAGCCACACTTTACATGTTTGACATTAGAGAAGCTTCCATTAAAGAGAAACCTCTGAGTTCAATTAGATAGCTCTGAATTCACTATATGGCAGAGGTTGAAAACCCATTACACGTAAGTTTTCTCAACAGCAGGTCAATAATATCAAAGGCTACACTGATATAACAGCTCCCACAATCTTCTTATTATCAATTTCCTGCAACCAATCATCAGTAATTTTTGTCAGTGCAGTACATGTTGAGTGCCCTTCTCTATAAGCATGCTGAAAGTCTGTTGTTAATTTGTTTCCAGAGAAGCAATATTGTATTTGGTCAAACACAATTTTTTCCAACGGCATGCTAAGAGCTGTCAGCAAGCTGATAGGTCTGTTAGAACCAGTAAAGGCCGCTTTACCACTCTTGGATAGTGGAATTACTTTGGCTTCCCTCCAGGCCTGAGGACAAAGACTTTCCTCTAGGCTCAGATTGTTTTGTCACCATGCTTTTTCTAATTGATCAAATCGATATCTGAACCAGTATTTCCCAAATTTGGGATAGTTTCTATGAGAGATTCGAGCAGAAATGCAATGAACTGGGCTTCGTAGCAACAGCTGATCAGAGTACTGGACAATATCAATGTTCAGATGAGAGCCAGGTTTGACCACTTTGGTGAACTTTTGAAACAATGTCACAAAGGTTTAACACTAGCAAACAAAATATGCCAAGTACTTCGATTTCGTTATAAGGTTTTGTTAGACGGCTGATCTTGTCAGATTGTACAGTTCACAAATTGAATGAGACAAATCACCTGGACAGCTCCTCAGCTTTTTGTTCCAGAATGACCTGACACAGATGGTCCCTAGGCAACAAAGTTACTGCAGCTGGTCCTCACTATACCAGCCACAACAGCATCCATTGAGAGGTCATTTTCTGAGCTGAAACGGATGAAAACATACTGTCCGAAACCGGACCGATCAAGGACGAATCTCATCCCTTGCCATAATCTCCAAGAGTCGAGACCGAGAGACTTTTAAAACTGAGAGCCAACGCGGAGGAGTTTTACAGTTCAGTCACTGATGTCTTTACTCAGAAACATAGATGGATGGACTTTGTTTACAAGTAAACATAAGTGCAAGTGTTGATTTACAGTATCGCCATCTACTATTATTACATTACATGTATATTGTGTAAGTATATATCTCAATCAGACCCCAACTCACATCACTCCATGATATCAAGGACTATCTAATTGGTGATGTCATCCTGTAATAGTCCTATGTTTCATCAACCTGATCAAAGAGCCAGCTTAAATGCTGTTTTTTAGGATCTTCAACAGTATGCATTGACTTCCAGACAAGAAGAGACCGGGCTGATACAGTGTCAGGATACAGTCTACCCATCTAACGATCAATGACAGTTATAAACTTAGTTATGTCAAGGTGTGGTCGCAAGAGATTATAAAAACACCTCAATATGGCTCTGGTGTCTCTCTCTCTCTCTCTCTCTTTCTCGCTCTTACACCCTCTCTCACTCTCACACTCTCTCTCTCTCTCTCTCTCTCTCTCTCTCTCTCACACCCTCTCTCACCCTCTCTCGCTCTTACACCCTCTCTCTCTTGCAGTGCATGCTGGGAATTTTTTTGGAGTTTGAGTGTTTGGTGTGGAGGGCTCTGTCCTAACTTATTTTCTTGATTCTTTTCTTATAATGTTAGTATTTTTTGTGGTGGGTTAATGCACTGTTTGTTTTAACGGTACCCACAGTTGTCTTCAAAGTTATGTAGGAAGAGGACGGAGTTTTAGTTTCCTGGGGTTTGGCAGGTTTGATGTGTGTGATGGCTTCACAGCCTAGCGTGGAGGAGACGCTGTCATTATGGCATGGATTCAGGTGTGTTCCTGAGAATGTAATTAAGGTGGAGGTTCTGCTCGCTGTCGGCAAACAGGTAGGAGCTGAATTTATACATTCTGCTTCCAGAATGACCAAAGCTGTGGTTGTGTTCATGAAAATAGAACATTTGATGGTTAGTCTCATTGCTAGTGGAATATTTGTAAGGGGTGTGTTGGTGCCAATTTCTCCTCTTTCTACCCCCTTGACCAGGGTGATAGTTGCAAATTTGTCTATGTTTATTACAGATGATCAAATCAGGAAAGAACTGAGTTGTTTTGGTAAGTTTGCTAGTGGGTTTTGTGTAATGTCTGCAGGTTTTCAGGCGGATGCTGTCAATCATGTTGTTTCATTCCTGAGGCAAGTGTTCATGTTTCTGAATAACAATGAGCAACAGTTAAATTAGCATTTTAAAGTGAGGCGTGGAGAGGAGGGGCTCTATGCAGGCTTTGCCAGATCAGATAGTCTACAGTGCTTTGAGTGTGGGGATTTGGAGCATAAGAGCTTTGCGTGCCCACATAAAGGTCGTAGACAAGGTGAGGGTACAAGCGCCAATGGGGGAAATCAAGGTCAACGTGCAGGGGGCCATGAGATGCAGGCAGCAGAGGCTGGGCCTTGTCATGCTACAGATGGTGGGGTGGCTGGGTCTAGTTATATCATGGATGGTGGTGTTGATGAGGCTGTGTCAAGTCAGGTTATGCTAGTGGATGAGAGTATTGTGGGGAAGGGGAGGCGACTAGGGGGTTGGAGGACTATGTCATGTGGAAGAGGAAAAAGGGGGAGAAGAAAGGAGTTGTGAGGGGAGAGGCTGGTGTGGTCAAAGGGCGGCAGGGTACCCTAGTGATTAGAGTGTTGGACTAGTAACTGAAAGGTTGCAAGTTCAAATCCCCGAGTTGACAAGGTACAAATCTGCCGTTCTGCCCCTAAACAGGCAGATAAATCAAATCAAATCAAATCAAATCAAAATCAAAATCAAAAAAAGATAACCCACTGTTCCTAGGCCGCCATTGAAAATAAGAATTTGTTCTTAACTGACTTGCCTCGTTAAATAAATGCACTAAGGAACCTTTGCCTGGTGCTGGTGGGGAGGCCCCGACTATAGAGAAAGGGCAGGTGGTCAGGATGAGAGATGGAGATGAGGAAGGTGAGTTTGAGGAAGAGGACAATGAGGAGGATTTATTTTCAGACTCCTCCTCAATGGGTTCAGAGCTGACAGCCAGTCAGGCAGACGGGTCAAGGTATACGGTGAGGGAACTGTCAAGGTTCCTGAATGAGAGTAAAGTTGATCTTGAGGCTTTTTTTGCGATCCGGTAAAGTTTGTAAGATCTGTAAAACACGCTATAAATAATGAGGGGCATGGTGTCTTCTCACCCAGGAAACGGTTTAGGTTGAGGAAGTGGGTCACAACAGGTCTACCTTCAGACACTTTAGATGTCTAGTTTCTTTCTGGCACTGTGGCTTCTTGTGCTTTGCTATTGGTCTCTTTCTTGATGGCTCTTCTCCCACTTCTTATGGAGACTCTTTGGGTAGGATCGCTAAATATAAATGGCACCAGAGATGCGGGAAAGTGGAAAGTATTGGGTGAATATGTAAAGCAAAAAAAAGTACAGGTGCTGTTTCTGCAGGAGACACAGTGATTTTGTGAGTGAAGTCGATTGGGGGCTCTGGTAGAATGGGGCAAGTGTGCTGAGTCATGGGACAATGTATGTGCAGGGGTGGCAACACTTTTTGTACTTGGTCTGTCTGTCTAAAAATGTGCTCATCAAAGGAGGTATGTAGTGGTAGACTGCTTGTTGTAAAAGCAGAAATTAACAACAGTGGTTTTGTCTTTATAATTGTGTATGCGCCTAACACAGGGAGAGAGATAGGACTTCTATTTGGGTGTCTTAGACTGGAACTCTCACAGGTAGAGCCTGTGAGACGCTGGTGGTCGTCGGGGACTGGAACTGTACAATGGATTTGGATCAGTGGGTGTGTAAAGGGACATCATTAAGCAGTTTGACTTAGTGGATGCTTGGAAAACCGGACATCCCAACACAAGACAGTATACATGGTGGAAGGTCTTTGGAGCTAGGGTGATTGCAGCCCGGCTTGATTGATTTTACAGGTCCAGGAATCAGAGCAATAGGCTGTTGGGTGCTACCATTCTCCTGGTGGGTTTTTCGGATCATCACATAACCATGGCTCAACTGTCTATTTCACCAGGGCCTCGGCAGGCATCCTATTGAAAGTTTAATGTAAAGCTCTTACAAGATGCCACTTTTTGCTCAGGTTTACAGACTTTTTGGGAAAGGTGGGGGCAGTGAAGAGAGGAGTATGAGTCTGAGTCAATGGTGGGATGTGGGAAAAGTCCTAATTCGACTTTTCTGTCAACAGTATACAGCGCTCTCATCCTCAGAGGCTAGGATAGTATTGGGGGAACTTGAGCGTACTATTAGTGAAATGAAGGAAGAGCTGATGGGGCAAGGCAATGTAGGCCCAGGCTAATTTAACTGAATTACGTAGGGACCTGGGCAGTTTTTTCCAGGATAAAGCAAAGGGAGCACTTGTAAGAACTAGGTTCTCCATGCTCAAGGAGATGGATGCTACCAGCTCCTCCTTCTTTGGTTTGGAAAGACAGAGTGGTGAAGAAAAGGGTATGCATTATCTATGGCTTTTGGATGGGCGGGTGTTAGGAAAATTATGATTAAATGACTGAACAAATCATTTTAAATGGAACTGTAACTAAGTAAACTTATACTCTGTTTTATTATATCTGATTAACAATATGAGTTCATAAGAAGGGATTGTGTGACACGGACAAGGAGTAATTAAAGTTAATGAACACCATTCCAACTAGGAAGAAAGAAATGGGTTGTGGATTAAGTAAACAGATAAGGTAGTTAACCTATGGTTGAACCGACGAAACTTAGCTCTGGGGTGTTTTAGATAAGACAGTGAGTGCATTCCTCGGTTTTCTGTTAATTAGAACTGTCAGTTAAGTGGTGATCGATAATGTTCAAATCAAATTTATTTATATAGCCCTTTGTACATCAGCTGATATCTCAAAGTGCTGTACCTGCAATGCAGGTGTAGAAGCACGGTGGCTAGGAAAAACTCCATAGAAAGGTCAAAACCTAGCCTGGTTCCTCTAGGTTTCTTCCTATGTGGGGTGGCCAGTCCTCTTCTGGCTGTGACGGGTGGAGATTATAACAGAACATGGCCAAGATGTTCAAATGTTCATAAATGACCAGCATGGTCCAATAATAATAAGGCAGAACAGTTGAAACTGGAACAGCAGCATGGCCAGGTGGACTGGGGACAGCAAGGAGTCATCATGTCAGGTAGTCCTGAGGCATGGTCCTAGGGCTCAGATCCTCCGAGAGAGTGAAAGAAAGAGACAGAGAGAATTAGAGAGAGCACACTTAAATTCACACAGGACACCGAATAGGACAGGAGAAGTACTCCAGATATATCAAACTGACCCTAGCCCCCCAACACATAAACTACTGCAGCATAAATACTGGAGGCTGAGACAGGAGGGGTCAGGAGACACTGTGGCCCCATCCGAGGACACCCCCGGACAGGGCCAAAAAGGAAGGATATAACCCCACCCACTTTGCCAAAGCACAGCCCCCACACCACTATCTTCAACCACCAACTTACCATCCTGAGACAAGGCTGAGTATAGCCCACTAAGATCTCCGCCACGGCACAACCCAAGGGGGGGGCGCCATCAAAAGTTAATTCAGTTATGTTGTGTGACCTGTGAGTGTGTTAGTGAGTTAGAATGAAGGTTTAACCTCACTTGATTCTAGGTCGGGAGGAGGGGATTCATTCTAGAAGCAATGAATTGACGTCATGTTATTGTTTATAAACTGTTGCTTGTGGTAACGTGGCAGCGCGCTCCGAGAATAAGTTCTGTTCCCTATTATTGATAAGACTGGTCTCCGTTTATTTTATGCAAACAAGATTCTTACAAATTCTCATGAAATAGATTAAGGGAATTCATTTAATGAAAACACATTGGTATAATTGAATTACAGTAACAGCGGGTGACCTCTGTGGTGGGGAAGATGTGGGAGCGGACTGTGGAGTTTTATACCAATTTGTAAGTTGCTCTGGATAAGAGCGTCTGCTAAATGACTTAAATGTAAATGTAAATGTATACTGAGTTGTACAGGGCAGAACTATGTGATGCTATGTGTGCTCAGGTTTTGTTTGCAGAACTCCCTAAGCTCTCTCTGGCACAGAGGGATGAAATGGGCATTCCCCTGTTGTCCCATGAACTGGCAGAGGCCGTAACCCAGATGTCCCCTGGCCGTGCACCAGGGGTTGATGGACTCCGAGTGGAGTTTATAAAAAATTCTGGGGAATAATTGGACTGGATATCTTTTGCGTGTTGTGTGAGTCTGTCGGGGTAGGAGAGTTGCCGTTGAGCTGTCGTCGGGCGGTTCTGATTCTCCTGCCCAAAAAAGGGGACTTGTGTGAACTTAAGAACTGGAGGCCTGTGGAATTGCTCTGTGTGGACTACAAGATATTTGCCAAGGTTCTCGCTAATAGACTGAAGTCCCATCGGACTCTATAGTGAACAAGGACCAAATATATTGCGTACCAGGACGCTCAATCATGGACAACTTGTTCTTAATCAGGGACATGTTAGACTCTTCGAAAGGTTCAAATGTGAACGTTGTACTGGTCTCTTTAGATGAAGAGAATACTTTTTATAGAGTGGAGCATGAGTATCTGTTCAATGTGCTGTTTGGGGAAAGTTTTTTGACCTGCGTGAAGATGTTTTATGCTGGGGCGTCATGTATGGTCAAGGTGGGAGGGGGACTCGGTAGGCCAGTCTGAGTGAGACAGGGCATTAGACAAGAATGCCCTCTATCAGGGCAGTTATATACACTAGCCATTGAGACTTTTTGGGGCAGCTACACAGGAGACTGCAGGGAGTGTGAAGGACAGGCAGGGTTGTGTTGACAGGCATAGCAGTGTAGGCGTATACAGATGACATTTCTGTGATGGTCAGGATATGTAGGCACTAGAGACTCGTCTGAAGGTGTACAAGGGAGCTTTGTCAGCTAAGGTAAACTGGGGCAAGAGCAAAGCTCTGTTATGTGGGGCATGGGGGGATAAGGCCCCTCTGCTTCCAGCGGGTTTGCAGTGGGATCGTGAAGGGCTGAACATTTTGGGGGTGTACCTGGGCTCGGAGCGGTGGGCCAGGAAGAACTGTGTCATATAGAAGGAGGGTGCTGATAATCCATAACCTGGCGGCATCCTCCCTGTGTCATAAACTGGCTCTCTTCAACACCCACGCTGGTCTGCTCGTAGACCTGCAACACAAGCTGGGGGATGTTTTCTGGTCGGGCCATCACTGGCTGAGGGTGGCAGTGTTGTACATGTCTGTCCACGAAGGACAGGGCCTGGTGGAACTGGAGAGCAAGGTGGCTGCTTTCAGACTAAAGGTGGCGCAGAGACTGCTGTACCATACTGATGTCGGCTGGAGGGAACCAGCATGCGCGCTGCTGAGGAAAGTGAAACTGATTAGGGTTGGACTGGCAGGAGTTCCTCATGAAGCTGGAGAGGCTAAGTACAGCAGGTCTCTCAGACTTTTACACTGCATAGCCTGGCAGCTATTAAGGCCCACACGAGAAGGGGATGTGGAGCCTGGGCTTTGGGAGGAGCCTATCTTCCACAACCCAGCAACCCAATTATTTTTCTGTTTGCTCAGGCAAAGTTGGCTATTTGGATAACAAGGAGGAACAGGGTCAAAGGTGGGGGATAACAAACCCTTTACTATTATTTAATGGGATAGTCTCTGCGCCCCTTTGGGTGGAATTTGAGTTCTATAAAAGGATAGAAAGTGTTGATATGTTATAGGAGATATGGTGTGTCAAGGGGGATATCTGTATAGCTGGGGAATATGTTTTGGATATACGGTTGTAGAAGTGGTGAGGTTTTGGTTATTGTGATGTGTGGTGGTGTTGTGTATAGTGGGGTAGAGGGCAAGGTGAGTATGGTACATGTATGCAGTACTGCATTACAAGATATATTATCGAGTTTCATTTTAAGGGGGTGGGGTGATGTGGTTTCAGTGAAAGGAGAATGTTTCATTAAAGAAAGTCAAAGTCCCTCTCTCTCTCTCTCTCTCTCTCTCTTTCTCTCTCTCTCTCTCTCTCTCTCTCTCTCTCTTATACCCTTTCTCTCTCTGTATCCCTCTTACACCCCCTCTCTCTTTTTTCTCTCTCTCTCTCTCTCTTACACCCTTTATCTCTCTCTCTCTCTCTTACACTCTCTCTCTGTCTCAATTCAATGTTCCAAAAGAACATTACAAATGTCATATTATGTTTATACACAGTGTTGTAACGATGTGCAAATGGTTAAAAAACAAAAGGGAAAATAAATAAACATAAATATGGGTTGTATTTACAGTGGTGTTTGTTCTTCACTGGTTGCCCTTTTCTTGTGGCAATATGTTACAAATACTGCTGCTGTGATGGCTCACTGTGATATTTCACTCAGTAGATATTGGAGTTTATCAAAATCGGGATTGTTTTCTAATTCTTTGTGGATCTGGAGGGAGATATGTCTCTCTATGGTCATACATTTGGCAGGAGGTTAGGAAGTGCAGCTCAGTTTCCACATTGTGGGCAGTGTGCACATAGCCTGTCTTTCTCTCAAGTGCCTGGTCTGCCTACGGCGGCCTTTCTCAATAGCAATGCTATGCTCACTGAGCCTGTACATAGTCATAGGTTTTTTTGTTAATTCTTTCCAATGTGTCAAGTAATTATCTTTTTGTTTTCCCATGATTCTGTTGGGTCTAATTGTGTTGCTGTCCTGGGGCTCTGTGGGGTCTGTTTGTTTTTGTGAACAGAGCCCAAGGACCAGCTTTCTTAGGGGACTCTTCTCCAGGTTCATCTCTGTGTAAGTGATGGCTTTGTTATGGAAGGTTTGGGAATCGCTTCCTTTTAAGTGGTTGTAGAATTCAACGGCTCTTTTCTGGATTTTGATAATTCTGCTCTGCATGCATTATTTGGTGTTTTACGTTGTACACTGAGGATATAGTTTCCGAATTCTGCATGCAGTCTCTCAATTTGGTGTTTGTCCCATTTTGTGAATTCGTGGTTGGTGAGAGGACCCCAGACCTCTCAACCATGAAGGGCAATGGGTTCTATGACTGATTCTGAATTTTTAGCCAGATCCTAATTGGTATGTCAAATTTTATGTTCCTTTTGATGGCATAGAATTCCCTTCGTGCCTTAGATCGTTCACAGCTTTGTGGAAGTCACCTGTGGCGCTGATGTTTAGGCCAAGGTATGTATCGTATTTTTTGTGGTTCTAGGGCCATGGTGTCTAGATGGAATTTGTATTTGTGGTCCTGGCAAATTGATCTTTTTTGAAACACCATTATTTTGGTAATATATAATAATATAATAATATAATAAATTTTGGTCTTACTGAGATTTACTGTCAGGGCCCAGGTCTGTCAGAATCTGTGCAGAAGATCTAGATTCTGTTGTAGGCCCTCCTTGGTTGGTGACAGACGTAGGTGCTGCTGTAGGCCCTCCTTGGTTGGTGACAGATGTAGGTGCTGCTGTAGGCCCTCCTTGGTTGGTGACAGAAGTAGGTGCTGCTGTAGGCCCTCCTTGGTTGGTGACAGAAGCCAGATCATCAGCAAACAGTAGACATTTGACTTATATTGAGCTAATTTCTGACGTGCTGTTCCTTCGTTTTCTGTAGTGTATTTCTGTATTGTTTTAGTGATTCACAATAGTGAAGGCGTAGACTCAGGTTTTCTGGGTCTCTGTGTTTTTGGTTGGACAGGATTCTCAATTTCTTTCTTAGGTTTTTGCATTCTTCATCAAACCATTTGTCATTGTTGTTCATTTTCCTCAGTTTTCTGTTTGACATTTTTAGATTTGATCGGGAAGCTGAGAGGTCAAATATACTGTTAAGATTTTCTACTGCCAAGTTTACACCTTCACTATTACAGTGGAACGTTTTGTCCTGGAAGTTGTCTAAAAGGGATTGAATTTGTTGTTGCCTAATTGATTTGTAGTAGGTTTCCACATTACATTCCTTCCATCTATAGCATTTCTTAATATTACTCAGTTCCTTTGGCTTTGATGCCTCATGATTGACTATTGCTCTGTTCAAGTAGACTGTGATTTTGTTGTGATCTGATAGGGGTGTCAGTGGGCACACTGAACGCTCTGAGGGACTCTGGGTTGAGGTGCCAAGAGATGAGCTATAGGTGTACTTACCATAGGAGTCCCCTCGAAGCCTACCATTGACTATGTACAGTGCCTTGCGAAAGTATTCGGCCCCGTTGAACTTTGCGACCTTTTGCCACATTTCAGGGTTCAAACATAAAGATATAAAACTGTATTTTTTTGTGAAGAATCAACAACAATTTTTCAGTTTTTGATTTGTTAAAAAAGTTTGAAATATCCAATAAATGTCGTTCCACTTCATGATTGTGTCCCACTTGTTGTTGATTCTTCACAAAAAAATACAGTTTTATATCTTTATGTTTGAAGCCTGAAATGTGGCAAAAGGTCGCAAAGTTCAAGGGGGCCGAATACTTTCGCAAGGCACTGTACATACCCAGTGTGCGACAGAGTTGCAGGAGTTGTTGGTTATGTTGGCATCGTTGTGACTAGGGGGGCAAATGGGGGAGGAAATGCCGTCCCCTCCAGGCAGGTGTTTGTCCCCCTGTGTGCTGATGGTGTCAGGTTCTTGCCCGTTTCTGGCATTTAGGTCGCTACAGACTAGTACATGTCCCTGGGCCTGGAAATGAATGATTTCCCTCTCCAGGATGGAGAAGCTGTCTTCATTACAGTATGGGGATTCTAGTGGGGGGTATAGGTAGCACAAATGAGGACATTTTTCTCTGTTAAGATAATTTCCTTTTGAATTTCTAGCCAAATGTAAAATGTTCCTGTTTTGATTAATTTAATGGAGTGAGTTAGGTCTGCTCTATATCAAATTAGCATACCCCCTTCCCTGTTTCACACCTGGTAGTTTGGTGGATGTTGTTGGTCATGTGGTTTGGCCTCAGGCCAGTACGTGTGAGCAGAGCCTGCTCAGCATCTGGTACATGCCATTGGCTTGGACTAGTGTAAGAGTTAAGGTTGGGACTCTTTGCCTGCTCACAGCCTGGGTGTATGTGTGACTTCCATGTTGAAATCCTAGTCGCGGGGGTGGGGGCGTGGGGTGGGCATAAGTCTGAACTGAGGGGGCCTAAATGGGGTGTGGGCATGGTTGACTTGGGGGGAGGGGTGGGGGGTTGATTGGTGTGGATGTGGCTGGTGGTGTTGTGGTCTGAATGTAGGTCCTCTCGATGTGGGTCCTCTATGTGTATGTCTGGGGTTCGGGCGAAGGTGGGCACTGCTGCCTTGTATAGTTGGACCTGGTCATAATGACTGTTCAAGTTCAAGTTGGAGTGGTGGGCCAGGTAAACATTTGGTTTAGTGGCACAGTCACCGGGAATGCTTGCACTTAACCGCTGTATGGTAGCAGGGTGGAAGTATTTTCATGGTAGCAGGGAGGATATAACCACTTGTCTATTGGGGAAAGTAGAAGAAGCTTTTTCAATCACTCCCTTGAGTGCTGTGGCCACCCTTTCCTGCTGTGCTCTCGGGTCGTTTGTGCCTGTGTGTAGTATTATGTGGCTGGGTGACCCTAGTTGGTCCTCAGACAGAAGGTCTAGCCTGCTTTGGGTGTTTGGACACCAGAGTTTAGACACTCTGTGTTTGAGAAAAAGGTTATTCTTGTATATATTTCCCGTTTGAGTCCATAAGGAGTACAATCTGTGTCTTGTGTATGTCCTCAGTGGGTGTGGGAGTTGTCAGGAGGGCTATCAAATCAAATTTTATTTGTCACCTACACATGGTTAGCAGATGTTAATGCGAGTGTTGTGAAATGCTTGTGCTTCTAGTTCCGACAATGCAGTAATAACCAACAAGTAATCTAACTAACAATTCCAAAACTACTGTCTTATACACAGTGTAAGGGGGTAAAGAATATGTACATAAGGATACATGAATGAGTGATGGTACAGAGCAGCATAGGCAAGATACAGTAGATGGTATCGAGTACAGTATATACATATGAGATGAGTATGTAAACAAAGTGGCATAGTTAAAGTGGCTAGTGATACATGTATTACATAAGGATGCAGTCGATGATATAGAGTACAGTATATACGTATGAATAATGTAGGGTAAGTAACATTATATAAGGTAGCATTGTTTAAAGTGGCTAGTGATATATTTACATCAATTCCCATTATTAAAGTGGCTGGAGTTGAGTCAGTGTCAGTGTCAGTGTGTTGGCAGCAGCCACTCAATGTTAGTGGTGGCTGTTTAACAGTCTGATGGCCTTGAGATAGAAGCTGTTTTTCAGTCTCTCGGTCCCAGCTTTGATGCACCTGTACTGACCTCGCCTTCTGGATGATAGCGGGGTGAACAGGCAGTGGCTCGGGTGGTTGATGTCCTTGATGATCTTTATGGCCTTCCTGTAACATCGGGTGGTGTAGGTGTCCTGGAGGGCAGGTAGTTTGCCCCCGGTGATGCGTTGTGCAGACCTCACTACCCTCTGGAGAGCCTTACGGTTGAGGGAGGAGCAGTTGCCGTACCAGGCGGTGGTACAGCCCGCCAGGATGCTCTCGATTGTGCATCTGTAGAAGTTTGTGAGTGCTTTTGGTGACAAGCCAAATTTCTTCAGCCTCCTGAGGTTGAATAGGCGCTGCTGCGCCTTCTTCACGACGCTGTCAGTGTGAGTGGACCAATTCAGTTTGTCTGTGATGTGTATGCCGAGGAACTTAAAACTTGCTACCCTCTCCACTACTGTTCCATCGATGTGGATAGGGGGGTGTTCCCTCTGCTGTTTCCTGAAGTCCACAATCATCTCCTTAGTTTTGTTGACGTTGAGTGTGAGGTTATTTTCCTGACACCACACTCCGAGGGCCCTCACCTCCTCCCTGAAGGCCGTCTCGTCGTTGTTGGTAATCAAGCCTACCACTGTTGTGTCGTCCACAAACTTGATGATTGAGTTGGAGGAGTGCGTGGCCACGCAGTCATGGGTGAACAGGGAGTACAGGAGAGGGCTCAGAACGCACCCTTGTGGGGCCCCAGTGTTGAGGATCAGCGGGGAGGAGATGTTGTTGCCTACCCTCACCACCTGGGGGCGGCCCGTCAGGAAGTCCAGTACCCAGTTGCACAGGGCGGGGTCGAGACCTAGGGTCTCGAGCTTGATGACGAGCTTGCAGGGTACTATGGTGTTGAATGCCGAGCTGTAGTCGATGAACAGCATTCTCACATAGGTATTCCTCTTGTCCAGATGGGTTAGGGCAGTGTGCAGTGTGGTTGAGATTGCATCGTCTGTGGACATATTTGGGCGGTAAGCAAATTGGAGTGGGTCTAGGGTGTCAGGTAGGGTGGAGGTGATATGGTCCTTGACTAGTCTCTCAAAGCACTTCATGATGACGGGAGTGAGTGCTACGGGGCGGTAGTCGTTTAGCTCAGTTACCTTAGCTTTCTTGGGAACAGGAACAATGGTGGCCCTCTTGAAGCATGTGGGAACAGCAGACTGGTATAGGGATTGATTGAATATGTCCGTAAACACACCGGCCAGCTGGTCTGCGCATGCTCTGAGGGCGCGGCTGGGGATGCCGTCTGGGCCTGCAGCCTTGCGAGGGTTAACACGTTTAAATGTCTTACTCACCTCGGCTGCAGTGAAGGAGAGTCCGCATGTTTTCGTTGCAGGCCGTGTCAGTGGCACTGTATTGTCCTCAACGGGCAAAAAAGTTATTTAGTCTGTCTGGGAGCAAGTCATCCTGGTCCGTGACTGGGCTGGATTTCTTCTTGTAGTCCGTGATTGACTGTAGACCCTGCCACATGCCTCAGGGTGGCTGACGGGGGGTGCTCAGAGGGGGTGAGATCCCCCGGGAATAAGGCTCTTCATTTGTCTGTCCCGCTTTGATGTCGATGCTATGATCAGAGTCTGGGGTGGACTGTTCTGCTGTGGTGTCGAGACTTTTGTCGGGAGCTGTGTTGGGCTGTTCTGTTGACTTTTCTGTGGTAGTAGCCACATCTCTCGTGGGTTGTTCTCTGTCACACTCTATCCCCCTCACCCTCTCCTCCAGCAGTCTGATCCTCTCCTCTCGTGCTCTGTTCTGCTCCTGCTTTTCTCCTGTTGAAGTTGTCTCACCACAGTCCAGAGTGCAGATATATCTCTACACCTCCAGCTCTCCAGGTCTTGTTAATGGGGTGTTGTTGTGCTGGACTGTTGTCTGGGTCTGTGCTGACTGGAGTGTAATCACCTGCTGTTCCAGCTCCACCTACCTTACCTCCAGCAGGTCTGTCTCTGCCTGCCTCTCTCTCTCTTGCACCCTTTCACTGTCTCTCTCTCTCACTGCGTCATGCTTGTTTGATCCCTCTGAAGGGGGGGGGGACAAGGATGTCTGGTGAGAGGTGACACTATTACTTCTGCCAAATCCTCCACTGGACAAGGCAGGAAAAAAGCTACAGAAGAAGAGAGAGAAGGGGGAAAACGTGTGGAAAGAGGAGTGCAGAGGCTGCTTCAGAGCCCCTCAGGAGTTCAAAGGAAGGATGCTTCTTCCAGGAGCTCAGCGATATCCTCGGATTACACCTCTTAGTTGCTTGCGAGACGTGCCTGCCAAGAGAGAAGGTTGCGTCGAAGCTACACGGCGATGAGTTTCCAAGCTAGCTTTGATCCTTACAGACCACAAAGAAGGCCCAAGCTTTAACATGTAAGCTGAGTTATGATAATAGATAAATCCTGTTTTATTTGCCCCTCAAATACATATGCTTGTAAAGGTAATGGAGGTATTTGAATCCCTAAACCTCCATCCTACAACCAAGGTTTAATAGAGTTTAAGGAGATTAGGGAACAGTATACATAATCTCAAGGAATCAGAGGTTGTGGTGTTTAGAATAACTGCAAACATGAATAAGACAGAAAAGTTGCCCAATTCATGACTGTGGTGGGATTTGGGATGCAAGCAAAGAAAATATGGACAAAGATAGAAAATGTTGGGTTTTGATGTTCTTCAACCTACTGGATTCCATCAGACAGGACAGCATATACAGTAGATAAAAACTAGAACCTTGAATGTTATGAGAAATACCTTTCTCTTGGCTCTGTCTTCTATACATGGTGTACACTAAACAGTTTAAACCATACAAATATGTCTGATCTGTTCTGTTAGCACTCCTGACCCTGTGGCGATTTGTTTTAAATAATGTACTGACCTCTATAAAAGGAAAAATCTTTGTTTGTTTTAGTTCAGACAAACTAACAAAACCAACATCCCCATCTTCTGAATGTCTCTGTAGTTTCTGATATAGATAACATATAAGTAGAACAAAGTCATCGTCTGCTCAGCATGGGGTGGCCTATTTGTAAATCTGCACCACCACCAGCCCGGCAACCTTTAGGTGTTTCTGCCCTGGGGAGGGAGATGAAATGGACCTATTAAGGGATCTGGCAAGTGTTTCCCAATTAGACTCTGTGACTTCTAAACATCTGGCCCCATTGGGCAACTATCAGAGCACCCGTCTGGAACGGAACTCCCATCAACCAATTAGGTTTGCTCTGAAACTGACCTTTGACCTCACAGATGAGGACAGTTATGATTGGCGGTGGGGATGATAACTGGCAGGCACATACTGTAGATAATTAATTAATTATATATATATATATATATATATATATATATATATATATATATATAGTAGCCCTTTTTCTAGACCAGTGAAATGTGCCTTTTTAAATGCATTACTGTGAGGCCCTATAGCAAGCATTGTGATGTGTATCTTTTCCACTATGTGAGAGGGGGGTGAGGAGAATTTCTATTAGCGGGTGTGTTAAGATAACATATTAAAACAGACTCATCTCTCTGGTGGAGTAAAGTGCTAGTTGAGGTTAGTCTCTTCTGATGTGTTTTGAACTGACACTCATACAGTCTGTGTTGTTCAATACATTTCTCATTAGTCGAGCTAATGCTATCTTATCCACACAGATCACTATATTGTCATTTAACACTATGTTGAATGGTGATTTGTATCACTTTCCCTGAGAAAAGGTAACGATAAAAACAACGCTGAAATTAACGTGATGGTATGGCGATAATTGGTAGTATTGTGACAAGGAAACTAAATACTAAGTGGATTTATTTTCTTTAGGAAAACAGCCCTAATGTTGAAAACAAACATCATACACTTGTCATCCAGAGTCCCATCTGTTTATTTTCCAAGCTTTAACACACAATATGTTACATACAGCAGGTTTTTAAAAGACCAAAGCGTTGAATCTGCTTCATGACTTCACTTTTGCCATGGAAAAAATATTGCGACACTGAAATCATCCCGGCCCGAGTACTGCAGTTGGTTCAGTTAATACGCTCGCAAGAGACCTGACGACTTGTGTTAGCTCAAATAGTTAATGCCTAGCTTAGTGTATTATCTGTCAGAGTAAATGCCTAGGCTTTAGCTCAGAGGGCGTGCATGGTCTTGAGATACACAGGCAACCTGGGATCAATACCTAGTCTGTTATACTGTACTGTTCATGGCACCAAGTGGACCAACACTGTGACACCTAGGGTTTAGCTCAGCAGGCTAATGCAGTCACGTTAGCTTGCTTTCCTGTACTTTCTCTCCTTCTCCAACACATTTATCCTGTGGTTCATTCCTGATGAGATATTAAAGAGCATATTTACTACTTCCTTTCATGTTTTGATTACACATACAATATGTAACTTTCATGTTCGGGATGAAAAGGTGATTTGTTTCCCACTCAATCTGCTTCAAGCACCAAATTCTTTCTTGGTTGGTTGAATCCTCTATCCCTCTCTCCCTATATCTCTCTCTACCTTCCCTCATGCGGCGCTGCTCACTGAGTGTTGTGTTTTCCCTTTCCTTCCCTTTGAAATTGCACCTGTGCAGGCCCCCAGGGACAGACTGAGGTCAGGGGAGATGCCTGTGATCCTTCATGGAGAAAGGGAAGTGTGAGGAAAGAGTGGGAGAGGGTGAAGACAAGATGAGAGCTCCTGAAATGTAATTTCATCTGAGGATTAATGGGTTAAATCATAATAAGGAAATGTGTGGACTAATGCAATAAGACAATCTGACAAAAACAGGTCAAAGGACAGTTGGAGGGTATCCAAAAAGACCTAGTGATAAAACAGAATATAACAGGGTGGTTGCTTTCAACCAACAGCCAACGGCACAGAGTACACCAACCCAGAAATACACATGAACCCTTTGTAGAAAAAAACAACCAGAAGCACCAGAAGCAGCCATTTTCACTTTCATGTTTGTCTAAAGCTGCGGCCTCAGAGAATCACATATGGTGCCTCCCCTCTGCAGACCTCCGCATTGATCTGAATGCTACAATGGCTTTTGGCCACACACTAGCCTTCCAGGAAGGTGGATCTGAGAGAGGGAATAGTGCTGGAGAACTAACAAACTGGATGAGAGGAGGGAGGGGGGAGGAAACAGTGCTGGAGAACTAACAAACTGGCTGAGAGAAGGGAGGGAGGAAACAGTGCTGGAGAACTAACAAACTGGCTGAGAGGAGGGAGGGAGGAAACAGTGCTGGAGAACTTACAACCTGGGAGAGAAGAGGGAGGGAGGGAGGGAGGAAACAGTGCTGGAGACCTAACAAACTGGGTGAGAGGAGGGAGGGAGAGAAAGAGGGAAAGAGTGCTGGAGACCTTAGCGAGCATCTGCTCTGAATTGCACATGGAGGCAGCGGGAGAGAGTGAGGTTTGAGAGAGTGAGGTGGAGGGAGGGAGGAAGAGAGGAAGAGAGAGATGTCCTCTGGGACTGGGGGAGCTGGAGGAGAGAGGGAGAGATGCGTCAACAGAAACCTTGGGAAAATCCTCTGCATTATCATTAACAGCAGACTCGTACATTTCCTCAGCTAAAACAATGTACTGAGCAAATGTCAAATTGTCTTTTTACTAAATTATTGTATGACAGACCAGGTATTCCCCCTGCACAGCCTAATTGACAAACAAACAAACAAAAAGAAAGAAAGAAAGGCAAAGTCTTCTCATGCTTTGTTGATTTCAAAATAGCCTTTGACTCAATTCGGTATGAGGGTCTGCTATACAAATTGATGGAAAGTGGTGTTGGGGGAAAGACATATGACATTATAAAATCCATGTACACAAACAACAAGTATGCGGTTAAAATAGGCAAAAAACACACCTTTCTTTTCCACAGGGCCATGGGGTGAGACAGGGATGCAGCTTAAGCCCCACCCTCTTCAACATATATCAACGAATTGGAGAGTGCACTAGAACAGTCTGCAGCACTGCAGCACCCAGCCTCACTCTACTAGTATCTAAAGTCAGATATCTACTGTTTCCTGATGATCTGGAGCTTCTGTCACCAACCAATGAGGTCTGGGGTCCGCTCACCAACCAAGAATTCACAAAATGGGAGAAACACCAAATTGAGACTGTGCAAGCAGAATTCTGCAAAACAATCCTATGTGTACAATGTAAAACACCAAATAATGCATGGAGAGCAGAATTAGGCCAATAACCCGCTAATGATCAAATCCAGGAAAAGAGCCGTTAAATTCTACAACCACCTAACAAAGCCATTACCTACATCGAGATGAACCTGGAGAAGAGTCCCCAAATGTGCAGTGGGGAGAGAGGGATATAAGTGGGGATGTGGCATAGGGAGGGAGGGAGAGGGGGGAAACATTTATTTATTTTGGCCATGAAGTCCTATTGAGAATAGGAGAATATGTAGTGTGTTGGATAGGGGTGAGATGGAGACTGGGAATAGGGGTTGTAGTGTGTAAGTTAAAGTTTCATCCACAGATACCAGGAAAGGACAGGCTTTAGGACATTAATAATTCAAATCAAATCAAACTTTATTTGTCACATACAACAAGTGTAGACCTTAACGTGAAATCAGTTCAAAAACAGTTAAGAAAATATTTAAATAAACTAAAGAAAGAAAGAAATACAAAAACAATAAAAAGTAACATAACAATAATGAGTACCAGTACCGAGCCAGTGTGCGGGGATACAGGTTAGTTGAGGTAATTTTGTACATGTAGGTAGGGGTGAAGTGACTATGCATAGACAATAAACAGCGAGTAGCAGCAGTGTACAAGAAAACAAATGGGGTGTGGGTCAATGTAAAAGTCCGGTGGCCATTTGATTAATTGGTCAGTAGCCTAATCACTTTGGGGTAGAAGCTGTTAAGGAGCCTTTTGGTCCAAGACTAGGCGCTCTGGTATCGCTTGCCGTGCGGTAGCAGAGAAAAACGTCTATGACATTATGACATGGGTGAGTGGAGTCTGACAATTTTATGGACTTTCCTCTATCACTGCCTATTATATAGGTCCTGGATGGTAGGAAGCTTGGCCCCAGTGATGTACTGGGCCGTACTCACTACACTCTATAGCGCCATACGGTCAGATGCCGAGCAGTTGCCATACCAGGCAGTGATGCAACCAGTCATAATGCTCTCAATGATGCAGCTGTATAACCTTTTGTGGATCTGGGGACCTATGCCAAATCTTTTCAGTCTCCTGAGGGGGAAAATGTTTTTTTTGTGCCCTCTTCACGACTGTCTTGGTGTGTTTGGACCATGATAGTGATGTGGACACCAAGGAACTTGAAACTCTCGACCTGCTCCACTACAGCCCCGTTGATGTTAATGGAGGCCTGTTCGGTCCGCCTTTTCCTGTAGTCCACGATCAGCTCCTTTGTCTTGCTCACATTGAGGGAGATGTTGTTGTCCTGGCACCACACTGCCAGTTCTCTGACCTCCTCCCTACAGGATGTCTCAGTTGTCGATGATCAGGCCTACCACTGTTGTGTCGTCAGCAAACTTAATTATAGTGTTTTAGTTTGGCCATGCAGTCGTGAGTAAACAGGGAGTACAGGAGGGGACTAAGTACACACCCCTGAGGAGCCACAGTGTTGAGGATCAGCATGCAAGACGTGTTGTTGCCTACCCTTACCACTTGGGGGCAGCCCGTCAGGAAGTCCAGGACCCAGTTGCAGAAGGAGATGTTCTGTCCCAGGGTCCTTAGCTCATTTATGATCTATGTGGGCACTATGGTGTTGAATGCTGAGTTGTAGTCAATGAACAGCATTATCATATAGGTGTTCCTTTTGTCCAGGTGGAAAAGGGCAGTGAGGAGTGCGATTTAGATTGCTTCATCTTTGGATCTGTTGGGGCAGTATGCGAATTGGAGTGGATCTAGGGTATCTGGGAGGATGCTGTTGATGTGAGCCATGACCAGCCTTTCGAAGTACTTCATGGCTACCGACATGATTGCTATGGTGCAGTAATAATTTAGGAAGGTTACCTTCGCTTCCTTGGGCACAGGGACTATGGTGGTCTGCTTGAAACATGTAGGTCTTACAGACTCAGTCAGGGAGAGGTTGAAAATGTCGGTGAAGACACTTGCCAGTTGGTCAGCACATGCTTTGAGTAAAGGTCTTGGCAATTGATCTGCCCTGCGGATTTGTGAATGTTGACCTGTTTAATCTTGCTCCTACCTGGCACGCAGGCGTCCCATCTAGAGCTCTGGAAATGCAAATGCGCTACGCTAAATGCTAATAGTATTAGTTAAAACTCAAACGTTCAATAAAATACACATGCAGGGTATTGAATTAAAGCTACACTCGTTGTGAATCCAGGCAACAAGTCAGATTTTTAAAATGCTTTTCGGCGAAAGCATGAGAAGCTATTATCTGATAGCATGTAACACCCCAAAAGACCTGCAGGGGACGTAAACAAAATAATTAGCATAGTCGTCGCTACACAAACCGCACAAATAAAATATAAAACATTCATTACCTTTGACCATCTTCTTTGTTGGCACTCCTAGATGTCCCATAATCACTATTGGGTCTTTTTTTTCCGATTAAATCGGTCCATATATAGCCTAGATATCGATCTATGAAGACTGTGTGATAAACGGAAAAAAATAGCGTTTCATAACGTAACGTCATTTTTTAAAATTCAAAAAGTTGACGATAAACTTTCACAAAACACTTCGAAATACTTTTGTAATGCAACTTTAGGTATTAGTACACGTTAATAAGCAATAAAATCAGGAGGCGATGTCAATTCTATAGGTGTCTGTCTCGAAAAAATGTCTGGAGAGAGCTCGACCAAAACATCCGGTCGGAGACCGGAGGGAATCGATTCCCTTGATTCGGTTAGACCAAGAATCAATTGCGAATCAAATGACAAGACTCTAGACAACGTGTGGAAGCTGTAGGCACTGCAACCTCGGCCTCATTTAATTCGGTTCACTTTGAACAATTCCTTGAAGTCGCGGATGGATATTTATTTCCATTTTCAGTGATCAGATTTTCCTGCACTTTTCGATGAAACGCACGTTCTGTTATAGTCACAGCCATGATTTAACCAGTTTTATAAACGGCTGAGTGTTTTCTATCCACACATACTAATCATATGCATATACTATATTCCTGGCCTGAGTAGCAGGGCGCTGAAATGTTGCGCGATTTTTAACAGAATGTTTGAAAAAGTAGAGGGTCGACTTAACAGGTTAAAGGTCTTGCTCACATCGGCTACTGAAAGCATTATCACAGTCATCCTGAACCGCTGGTGATCTCATGCATGCCTCAGTGTTGCTTGCCTCGAAGCGAGCATAAAAGGTGTTTAGCTCATCTGGTAGGCTCGCGTCACTGGGCAGCTCGTGGCTGGGTTTTCCTTTGTAGTCCGTAATAGTTTTCAAGCCCTGCCATGTCCGACGAGCGTCAGAGCCGATGTGGTAGGATTCAATCTTAATCCTGTATTGACGTTTTGCTTGTTTGATGGTTTGTCTGAGGGCGTAGCAGGATTTCTTATAATCGTTCAGATTAGTGTCCTGCTCCTTGAAAGCGGCAGCTCTAGCATTTAGCTCGATGCAGATGTTGCCTGTAATCCATGGCTTCTGGTTGGGATATGTATGTACGGTCACTGTGGGGACGACGTCGTCGATGCACTTATTGATGAAGCCGATGACTGAGGTGGGATACTCCTCAATGCCGTCGGATGAATCGCGGAACATATTCCTATCTGTGCTGGCAAATGTATGTATGGATCTCTGTGTGTGGAGTAACGGTGGTCGAGGAATAATTTTTTCCCCCTCTGGTTGCACATGCTTGTTGAAATTTGGTACAATGTATTTAAGTTTGCCTGCATTAAGGTCCCCGGACACTAGGAGTGCTGCTTCTGTATGAGTATTTTCTTGTTTGCTTATGGGCTTATAGAGTTGGTTGAGATTTGTCTTAGTGCCACCATCCGTCTGTGGTGGTAAAAAGACTGCTATGAATAATATAGATGAGAACTCTCTTGGTAGGGTAGTGTGGTCTACAGCTTATCACGAGGTACTCTACCTCAGACGAGAAAAACCTTGAGTCTTCTTTAATATTAGACATTGCGCACCAGCTGTTATTGACAAAAAGACACACACACCGCTCGTCTCACCAGATGTAGCATCTCTGTTCTGCCGGTGCATGGAAAATCCCACCGCCGTGTCGTCATTCATCCACGACTCGGTGAAACATAGATATTACAGTTCTTAATGTCCCGTTGGTAGGATAATCGTAGGTAGGTCATACATTTTATTTTCATACTGACACCAAAACCACTTTGTCCAACTTGTTTTGAAGCCAACTATAACATATTTCATAGCCTGCCCAAAATTCACAGCGTCTTCTGTTAAAACCATTTAAAAAAATGAAAACATGTTGTTTCAATGACAGCCTAGTAACAGTAGGTTAACTGCCAGTTCAGGGGCAGATCGACAGATTTGTACCTTTTCAGCTCGGGGATTTGAACTTGCAACCTTTCGGCTACTAGTCCAACGCTCTAACCACTAGGCTACCCTGCCTAGATGGCAAGTGGATGGCTGTTTCTCAGCCTGAGAACCGCATAGAGCCACATAACTCACCGTGCACTACCGACTGAAGCCCTAGAACAGTTTAATAAAGTTTCAGAGTTCTAAGTCTGACGGTTCTTTGATGGTTCGAATGCAGGTAGCTATTGCAGGCTCTCTGTATCTGTAAGCCTCACACTGTCACTCCACATTGACTGTGTGTGTGTGTGAGTAAGAAAATCACAGAAATTACGTAGAGCTACGAAACCCTCCTTAATGCAACCGCTGAGTCAGCATAAGTCAGAAATAGCGTTATAAATATTCACTTACCTTTGATCTTCATCAGAATGCACTCCCAGGAATCCCAGTTCCACAATAAATGTTTGATTTGTTCCATAAAGTCCATCATTTATGTCCAAATAACTCCTTTTGGTTTGCGTGTTCAGTACACAATCTAATCTCACGACACGCGGGCAGCTCCAGGCAAAAGTTCAGATGAAAAGTCATATTACAGTCAGTAGAAACATGTCAAACGAAGTACAGAATCAATGTTTAGGATGTTTTTAACATAAATCTTCAATAATGTTCCAACCGGAGAATTCCTTTTTCTTCCGAAAAGCTTTGGAACGCGAGCTACCTCTCATGTGAATGTGCATGACCAGCTCGTGGCACTCTGCCAGACCACTGACTTAATTAAAGAGCCTTATGAGCTCCTCCTTTGTAGTAGAAGCCTCAAACAAGTTTCTAAAGACTGTTGACATCTAGTGGAAGCCTTAGGAAGTGCAAAATGTCCCCATAGACACTGTGTATTCGATTGGGCAAGAGTTCAAAAACTACAAACCTCAGATTTCCCACTTCCTGGTTGGATTTTGCTGAGGTTTTCTCCTGCCATATGAATTCTGTTATACTCACAGACATCATTAAAACAGTTTTAGAAACTTCAGAGTGGTTTCAATCCAAATATACTAATACTATGCATATATTAGCAACTGGGACTGAGTAGCAGGCAGTTTACTCTGGGCACGCTTTTCATCCAAATGTGAAAAAACTGCCCCCTAGCCATAAGATGTTAAACTATTAGACTATTGATACCGACAGAATAAGAACAAGTCTTTGATATGAATTACTAGTCTGCAGCTAGGAATTCGGTATCATTGAACGCGAAGACCGACAACCGCCGAAACAATATATCCATAACGACATGAATGTCACTCTGAACTATCCATTCTAACCACGACAGAGCGGGCGGACAAACTATCCAACAGAAACAAACATTTCAACAGAGACCCCGACGACACACTGACCGTAAATATATATATTGATTGCAGTTGTTCCCGAATGAGTGAGCGTTCATGTGCAAAGGATTAGCATTTCAATTGTTATAATTATCAACTGTATCTCAGTCGACCACCACTTCCCTTTTGTACATCAAGCCGCGATGCCGGTTTATCCCACTAGGGAACTCCGTTATTTCCTTGTAACTATCTACTGTTTGTTTATACATTTCTGTGAATTAGTTAGTAAATAAATTATTTTAAGACAGTTGATGTATGGATGACTCATAGTGAAGACTAGGTTCGTGCAGATAACCAACAATTTATGATGTTTGGAATTAAACTAACGTGGGGTAAACTAAATAATTAATTAATCATATGACTATTGATCAGATATGAAAATATCTGAAAAGTTATGTTAGGATTAATTTTACTTTGTAATCTGAATACTTTCTTTGGTGCCCCAACTTCCTAGTTAATTACAGTTACATGATCAATGAGTTTTATCGCGTAATAATAATTACAGAGAGTAATTTGATAAAGATTAATCTTCAGTTTAATGATGCCAAAGACACGACACTACCATCATTTTTCTCCTTGCTCCTGTCTTCTAGTTTTCCTGGTTGTGACCATTCTCCATGCCCTGACCCTGAGACTGCCTGCCCTTCTGTACCTTTTGGACCCTGATCTGGAGTAATGACCTCTGCCTGCCCTTGAGCAGTCGTTTTGCCTGCCCCCTGTTCTAGTACTAAACTTTTGCTACTTTGACACTGTCTGCATCTGGGTCTTCGCTAAAACGTGAAAGTACGAACTGGCCATGACTGACCCAGCACACTCAGACCAGCTCCACAATGCTGTCTCCCTGCAAGGAGCCACCATTGGACGACATGAGGAGTTACTGCAATGTCTTATGGAGGGACTCCATACCCTGGCAGAACGCCATGACCAGGCGTTCAAGACTTTATTGGAGCAATTCCGCACATTCCCCACTGGGCAGCGGGTCACACCCGTAATCTCCCAGCCTACCCCAGTGTCCCGAGAACCCTGCTTCCCACCTCCGGAGCGCTACGCTTTGAGATTTTGGAACCTGCCAGGCTTTTCTCTCCCAGTACTCCCTCATTTTCGAGCTGCAGCCTTCTTCGTTCCCCTCGGACCGCTCGAGGATAGCGTACATCCTAACCCTAATGTCCGGGCACTCACCAGGCTACGGAGGTGTGGGAGCAACAATCAGCCATCTGCCTCAGTCTAGAGGAGTTTGTGATGGAAGTTTGGAAGGTGTTTGACTCGCCATTGTCCAGGAGAGAGGCTGCTCCAGCCTCAAGACTCCTGTAGTGTGGCAGACTACGCAATGGATTTTCGCAGGTTGGTGGCTGAGAAGCACGGAAGCATTGTTCGACATGTTCCTTAACGGATTATTGAAGGTGGTCAAATATGAGTATGTCCACCTGGGATCTGCCCCTCCGGGTGGAGTCGTGCAAACTTTCCCCACGGTTTATCGGCCCTTTCCCCATCTCTAAGGTCATTAGCCCCTCTGCTCTGTATGCATCCCACTTTTCACGTGTTGAAAATAAAACCCATGTCTCACAGCCCTTTGTCTCCTGTTTCCAGTAAGCAAGTCCCCGCATCAATGTTCCAACATCTAGTGGAAAGCCTTCCCAGAAGAGTGGAGGCTGTTATTGAAGCAAAAGGGGGACCAGATCAATATTAATGCCCATGATTGTGAAAAGAGATATTTGACAAGCAGATGTCCACATACTTTTGGTCATCTCATGTAAGTGAATTCGTCCCAATACTTTTGGTCCCCTAAAATGGGGGGACTATGTATAAAAAGTGTTGTCATTTCTAATTGGTGAAAGCAATATGTACACAAATATCCTCAAATAAAAGCTGAGAATCTAAACTTTAACCGAAACGTAATTGTTTGATTTCAAATCCAAACTTTTGGAGTATGGCGCCAAAAGAAGAAAGAATGCTTCACTGTCCTAATAGTTACAGATGGCACATTACTTAGCTAGCTAGGGAGTGACTACTGTACTGTCTCTGTGTGGTGCTTTATGGAGGGCACTGTACTTAGACCTCATTAGCTAGCTAGGGAGTGACTTCTGCACTTTCTCTGTGTAGTGTTTTACAAGAGGGTTGTCAACATGTGTTTTCCCTATAGTAATGGTATAATGGTATGGAAACGGATGCAAAGCCGCTAGGATGGCGACAAGCTAATGTGTTTTAGTACCCAGGTGTGTGTGTGTGTGTGTGTGTGTGTGGTGTGTGTGTGTGTGTGTGTGGTGTGTGTGTCACTCACTAATGGGAAGCAGGATGGTAGGAACGTAGCCGACGGAGAAGGGGGAGAGGTGATCACAGGGATCATCACACCAGCTAACTCATTATGAGCCGCTCTGTATCCATTGTATACTCTGATTATATAAGAGTGCCTATTTCTGCATGAACATAAACCATTCTGCAACAATGCAAGGGCACACACACACAGGCACTGCAGAATTGAAAGCACACACAAGCAAACATACTCAAACACATTTACTGATCTGAAGCATCATACCCACTCTCTAAAATGCATGATTCATTGAGGCTGCATCATTGCTTAACATGTATAAAATGTGTGATTGATTATATAGATTACTGTTGCTTGCTGGTGAAGAGGTTTTTATTGCGAGAATGCTTCCAGTAGCCTATACTTTGCATGCCAAAGAGTTTTCCCAGAAACTGTCCCTTTCTTGTTGTTGAGGACTATAGTGCTATAGCAATAGAACCCTCATCATAGAAGAACCCATTGGACTCTAGAACCAGAATCCACATTATAGAATTCATAGAACTCTAAAACTATACCCTCATTGCAAAAATCCTTAAGTGTGGTATTTCCTTGGACATACATTGCAGACATGTCCATCCTTCCAGAACTGTCTGCACAATACCATAGTGATCTGCAGAGACAGATGGACACCCCAGAGGTCATACAGCTGTTTTACATTCTCACCTAACACATCTACCACCATCAAACAACAACCATCTCTGAGCCACAAGTAGCAACCATAGAGTACCGGAGACAGTACCTCTCCAGGGCCCACCACTTTTCTCTCCCGGCTGTCAGTAATGACGGGATCATCATAGAAATTGCCCATCTCCTCTTCAGATGAAAAGAAGATGACTGCATTGAGCTGAGGCCAGTGCTGTGCTTTGTGGAGAGGCTTAGGCTAGACAGCTCATTGGTGGTAAGGGAAGAGTATTGAGGGTAAAGTATTGAGGAAGAGCGTTCTGTTGACAGTGTTTCATATACAATAATAACTCTTTATAGGAAAGGGTAATGAGAGACAGATATCTCAGTGTTCATCATAAAAACGCAGAGACACGTACAAATTCAAACACACATACAGAAATTCACACAAACATGCACGTATGCACACATCAGCATTCATAACACACATACAGTGCCTTCGGAAAGTATTTAGACCCCTTGACATTTTCCACATTTTGTTACGTTACAGGCTTATTCCGAAATGGATTCAATAAAAATACATCTTCAGCAATCTACACACACTACCCCATAATGACACAACAAAAACAGGTTTGTAGAAATGTTTGCAAATTTATTTTAAGAAATACAACAGAAATACCTTATTTACATAAGTCTTCAGACCCTTTGCTGTGAGACTCAAAATTGAGCTCAGTTGCATCCTATAGCCATTTATCATCCTTGAGATGTTTCTACAACTTGATTGTAGTCCACCTGTGATAATTTCAATTGATTGAACACGATTTGGAAAGGTCCCACATTTGAGAGTGAATGTCAGAGCAAATACCAAGCCATTAAGACGAAGGAATTATCCGTAGAGCTCCGAGATTGTGTCGACGCACAGATCTGGGAAAGGGTACCAAAAAATGTCTGCCTCATTGAAGGTCGCCAAGAACACAATGGCCTCCATCATTCTTAAATGGAAGATGTTTGGAACCACCAAAAGTGTTCCTAGGGCTAGTGGCCCAACCAAACTGAGAAATCGGGGGAGAAGGGCGTCGGTCAGGGAGGTGACCATGAACCCGATGGTCACTCTGACAGAGCTCCAGAGGTCCTTTGTGGAGATGGGAGTACTTTCCAGAAGGACAGCCATCGCTGGAGCGCTCCACCAATCAGGCCTTTATGGTAGACTGGCCAGACGTAAGCCACTCCTCAGTAAAAGGCACTTGACAGCCTGCTTGAAGTTTGCCAAAAGGCAAAAAATAATATTCTCTTGTCTAATGAAACCAAGATTGAACTCTTTGGCCTGAATGCCAAGCGTTACGTCTGGAGGAAACTTGGGGCCATCCCTACGGAGCAGCATGGTGTTAGCAGTATCCTGCTCTGGGGATGTTTTTCAGTGGCAGGGACTGGAAGACTAGCGAGGATCGAGGTAAAGTACAGAGATATCCTTGATGAAAACCTGCTCAAGAGCACCCAAGACCTCAGACTGGGGCGAAGTTTCACCCTCCAACAGCACAACGACCCCAAGCACACAGCCAACACAATGCAGGAGTGGCTTCGGGACAAGTCTCGGAATATCCTTAAGTGGCCCAGCCAGAGCCCAGACTTGAACCCGATCGAACATCTCTGGAGAGACCTGAAAATAGCTGTACTGCAATGCTGCCTATTCATCCTGACAGAGCTTGAGAGGATCTACACAGAAGAATGGGAGAAAATCCTTAAATATAGGAGTGCCAAGTTTGTAACATCATACTCAAGAAGACTTGAGGCTGTAATCACTGTTAAAGGTGCTTCAACAAAGTATTGAGTAAAGGGTCTGAATACTTATGTAAATATGATAGTTTTTTTAATTTTTACTACACTTGAAGCACCTTGAATGAGGGAAAAAAACGATTTAATACATTTTGGAATAAGGCTGTAACGTAACAAAATGTGGAAAAAGTCAAGGGGTCTGAATACTTTCCGAATGCACTGTACATCAAACACACACACACACATTTTAATCACACCTATAGCAGATGTTTTGTTCGCTTGAAACCACCACAGTCTCTCACCTCTCTCAGAAGCAGACAGAGAGTGGACAGACAGTGAAGCAGATCACTTTGAAAATACAGATGAGTCTTTTATCCAACTTTACATCAAAGTCAGGTAAGGACATTCACAGCCCATCTGTGTATTCCTCAGGCTTCATTAGTTCAGTAATCTCACAATTTGGAGGAATGTCTTCTTCACTGTGAGAGACAAGTTCTTAGTGGCTCTTCTAGTGTGAAAGAATATTCAGACATTCTCAAATATTCTTCTGACTGGTGGCTTCTGAACCTTCTGGTCCAGCACTGAAACTGAGGAGATTAAAACTACAAGTTTCCCAAACCCACATTCAGCGTATTTCTGGACTATTACACTTGCTCAATAAAGGCAGTCCACTGAAAGTGCTTTTAAATCTGGCTCTGGGAACCTTATCTTAAGTCTTCCTATTTGTTTATTCATATCGATGTGGTGAATCTGAGGGAATGTCATTGAGCAAAGTGTTCTTCCATCAACACAGTTTTGTCATGCATAAGACAAGTTCAGCAGGAGAAACTTGGTAAATGTAGCCGAAAAAATCATCAATCGCAATAACAGTGAATCATTCATGTATCATATTGTAGTCAAGATTGCTTTCTGTCTTGATATATTTTAATTTTACACAACACTTTCAAATAATCACAGAACAACCAAAAGGAAGATAAGTCTGGAACCGAAAACTTTTGAGTCGATCCTGTATCTTCATTTAATCGTGTCGATCCTGGATCATCATTTAGTTTTGTCGGGGGCTACGGTGTCGAGGTAATTGAGGTGATATGTACATGTAGGTATAGTTATTATGCATGACAGAGAGTAGCAGCAGCATGGAAGGGGAGGAATAGTTAGATAGTCTGGGTAGCCATTTGATTAGCTGTTCAGGAGTCTTATGGCTTGGGGGTAGAAGCTGTTTAGAAGCCTCTTGGAACTAGACTTGGCGCTCCAGTACCGCTTGGCCCCGGTGATGTACTGGGCCGTATGCACTACCCTCAGGTCCATTGGTACATTATCAATGAACTCCAGAATGATGTACTGTATGAAATCAACGGTTTCCACCTGTATGTTATTGAACGCTGTCCATCCTGTTTCAAAATATATAACAGTCAACGTACATGCACATACTGTATTACAAACCATATATTTAATATATTGCTCTTTATGTTTCAACATGCCTCATACAGCAACCATTATCTCTCACTTTATTTGATGTTCTGTGTTGGAGGCCAGAGTCTGATGCTGCACTGGAGCTAGCTAGCTGTCATTCCCCTTCCATGACAACGGACTGACCAACAAGTTAATGGCAATCATTATGTAGCTCCCTCTGGCTACATCAACAGTAAAAAGTTACGTCTGTGTGCCTGTGCCCACACTCTCCTCACTGTGCTGGCCTCCATCTCATAAAACTGTCAATACAATAGAACCGTTTCTGAGAAATCCAAGCTGTTTTTAACTCATCACTGTCCAGTATTTAAAAAAGTGCTGTGCAAACATACTGAACTCTTTAGGCTCACCCGCTTACTTGATTTATAGATTATATACACATGCAGCAAATTCATACACAAACTCTATTCTATTGGTTTTGCATGTTATTACCGGACTCAATCTGTCACTGATGCATACGTAGTCACAGCAGATGACATTAACCAACTACATTCTAAACAAACAGAAACCAGATGAGGAGCCTGTCTTTCTTAATGAGAGAGTTAGTGCTATATCCTGTGATTCACCAGAGACAAGCATGATTAGAGTATGATTAGAGTATGACAGATGTCTAATTACATGCTAAGCCCCATCGGTGAGCGCCAGGCGCCTAGTGGTGTTTGAACAGCTGTGCCCCGGGAACACAGACCTGCTGATGTTATCCCCTTATCTTTTTTACTATGGCGTCACTGTCAGTCACAGGGTTAACACATGACAGACCAAATACCCGTGTGATATGTGACATTCATCATGATGAAGTCTTCAGTATTCAAAGTCATAGACTGCACTCCTCGTATGGATGGACCGGCCTCCGACCGCAAGGCAAAATACTTTTGTAATGCAACTTTAGGTATTAGTACACGTTAATAAGTGATAAAATTCATCAGGAGGCGATGTCAATTCTATAGGTGTCTGTCTCTAAAAAATGTCTGGAGAGAGCTCTACCAAAACATCCGGTCGGAGACCGGAGGGAATCGATTCCCTTGATTCGGTTAGACCAAGAATCAAAGCTGAATCAAATGACAAGACTCTAGACAACGTGTGGAAGCTGTAGGCACTGCAACCTCGGCCTCATTTAATTCGGTTCACTTTGAACAATTCCTTGAAGTCGCGCATAGATATTTATTTCCATTTTCAGTGATCAGATTTTCATGTACTTTTCGATGAAACGCACATTCTGTTATAGTCACAGCCGTGATTTAACCAGTTTTATAAACGTCTGAGTGTTTTCTATCCACACATAATAATCATATGCATATACTATATTCCTGGCCTGAGTAGCAGGGCGCTGAAATGTTGCGCGATTTTTAACAGAATGTTCGAAAAAGTAGAGGGTCGACTTAACAGGTTAACGTGTACTAATACCTAAAGTTGCATTACAAAAGTATTTCGAAGTGTTTTGTGAAAGTTTATCGTCAACTTTTTTAATAAAAAAAAAATGACGTTACGTTAGAAAAAGCTATTTTTTTCCGTTGTTCACACAGTGTTCATAGATCGATATCTAGGCTATATATGGACCGATTTAATCGAAAAAATACCCAAAATGATGTTTATGGGACATCTAGGAGTGCCAAGAAAGAAGCTTGTCAAAGGTAATGAATGTTTTATATTTTATTTCTGCGTTTTGAGTAGCCCCCGGCTATCGCAAAATCTGTCGTTAGGTGACGTTGAAGTATTTTGGGGGATACATGCTATCAGATAATAGCTTCTCATGATTTCGCCGAAAAGCATTTTACAAATCTGACTTGGTGGATAGATTCACAACGAGTGTAGCTTTAATTCAGTACCTTGTATGTGCATTTTAATGAAAGTTTGAGTTTTATCAAAAACTATACGTGGCGCACTTGAAATTTCCGCTGATTGATGTTCCCACAGCGGGAGCACTTCCCTAACAAGTTTTAAATAAAGGTAATAAAAATAGGCAGAGTACATTTAACAACAGGATCATTAAAACTGGCTAAGGTCCAATCCAAAAATACATATTTGAAACATACCAAACCCCTCCCTCACCAGAAAACAAAAGGCTGGTCAAGATTGGAGGGTAGAAATAGATCGTTGTTACAAATAGGGCCTAGAAGAGATCTTCAGAGTAGAGAGCAGAATGGGATTTGCAGGATATTAGGATAGCGGGGCACAGATTAGAGTAGAAAACGAAGATGATTGGCAAGAAATGTGCTTCAATTGAGCACTAGATGGTATTTGGAGCATTTTGCCATACCAAAATCTTTATTCCCCATACATTTCTATAATTGAATTCCTTGCCATAGAAAGAGGCAGTCTCTTCAAAGAGAGTGTTATTTAAATTGATTGAGTGAGTAGGAGCCTTCTCTATTCCCCACTCGCTGCTATGCCAAAATACCGATGCTCTGCAACAGAAATAGACCCTCCTTTTCAGAAGTATGGAGGGGAGGAGGAGGGCGAGGAGGAGGAGAGAAAAAATGAATCCATTCAAACTGCAGGGCTGACTGAATTGATGGGCACCAAGAGTGGAGGTTTTCTTAGGGTAACAATTTGCATAATGGGAAAGTGGTTGGAGTTTGGAGCCGAGAGCTCTTCTCTTCTTCTCTGTTATGAGGACAGCTGCTGAAGTGGAAGGAATGGAAATGGCTGTGATCAGATACAGGGCCTTCAGAAAGTATTCATACCACTTGACTTATTCCACATTTGTTTGCGCTACAACCTGAATTCAAAATGGATTAAATAGATTTTTTTTCTCACCCATCTACACACAATACCCCATAATGACAAAGTGAAAACATGTTTTAAGACAATTTTGCAAATTTATTGAAAATTAAATACATAAATATCTCATTTACATAAGTATTGGTTAGAAACACTTTTGGCAGCGATTTCAGCTGTGAGTATTTCTGGGTAAGTCTCTAAAAGCTTTCCACTCCTTGATTGTATAATATTTTCCCATTTATTACTTTCGAAATTCTTCAAGCTATATCAAATTGATTGTTGATCATTGCTAGACAACCATTTTCAAGTCTTGCCATAGATTTTCAAGCAGATTTAAGTCAAAACTGTAACTCGGCTACTCAGGAACATTCACTGTCTTCTTTGTAAGCAACTCCTGTCTAGACTTGGCCTTGTGTTTTGTCCTCCCGGTATTGTCCTGCGGAAAAGTGAATTAATCTCCCAGTGTCTGGTGGAAAGAAGACTGAACCAGATTTTCCTCTAGGATTTTGTCTGTGCTTAACTCAATTTTGTATATTTTTTTATCCCGAAACTCCCCAGTCCTTAACGATTACAAACATACCCGTACTATGATGCAGCCACCACTATGCTTGAAAATGTGGAGAGTGGTACTGAGTAATATGTTGTATTGGATTTGCTCCAAACATAACACTTTGTATTCAGGACAAGAAGTGAATTGCTTTGCCACATGTTTTGCAGTATTACTTTCATGCCGTGTTGCAAACAGGATTCATGTTTGTATTCTGTATAGGCTTCCTTCTTTTCACTCTGTCAATTAGGTTAGTATTGTGGAGTAACTACAATGTTGTTGATAAATCCTCCGTTTTCACCTATCACAGCCATTAACCTGTTGAAGCTATGGGGGCGCTATTTCATTATTGGATAAAAAAACATTCCCGTTTTAAGCGCAATATTTTGTCACGAAAAGATGCTCGACTATGCATATACAGTGCCTTGCGAAAGTATTCGCCCCCCTTGAATTTTGCGACCTTTTGCCACATTTCAGGCTTCAAACATAAAGATATAAAACTGTATTTTTTTGCGAAGAATCAACAACAAGTGGGACACAATCATGAAGTGGAACGACATTTATTGGATATTTCAAACTTTTTTAACAAATCAAAAACTGAAAAATTGGGCGTGCAAAATTATTCAGCCCCCTTAAGTTAATACTGCGATTACAGCTGTAAGTCGTTTGGGGTATGTCTCTATCAGTTTTGCACATCGAGAGACTGAAATGTTTTCCCATTCCTCCTTGCAAAACAGCTCGAGCTCAGTGAGGTTGGATGGAGAGCATTTGTGAACAGCAGTTTTCAGTTCTTTCCACAGATTCTCGATTGGATTCAGGTCTGGACTTTGACTTGGCCATTCTAACACCTGGATATGTTTATTTTTGAACCATTCCATTGTAGATTTTGCTTTATGTTTTGGATCATTGTCTTGTTGGAAGACAAATCTCCGTCCCAGTCTCAGGTCTTTTGCAGACTCCATCAGGTTCTTCCAGAATGGTCCTGTATTTGGCTCCATCCATCCTCCCATTAATTTTAACCATCTTCCCTGTCCCTGCTGAAGAAAAGCAGGCCCAAACCATGATGCTGCCACCACCATGTTTGACAGTGGGGATGGTGTGTTCAGGGTGATGAGCTGTGTTGCTTTTACGCCAAACATAACGTTTTGCATTGTTGCCAAAAAGTTCAATTTTGGTTTCATCTGACCAGAGCAACTTCTTCCACATGTTTGGTGTGTCTCCCAGGTGGCTTGTGGCAAACTTTAAATGACACTTTTTATGGATATCTTTAAGAAATGTCTTTCTTCTTGCCACTCTTCCATAAAGGCCAGATTTGTGCAATATACGACTGATTGTTGTCCTATGGACAGAGTTTCCCACCTCAGCTGTAGATCTCTGCAGTTCATCCAGAGTGATCATAGGCCTCTTGGCTGCATCTCTGATCAGTCTTCTCCTTGTATGAGCTGAACGTTTAGAGGGACGGCCAGGTCTTGGTAGATTTGCAGTGGTCTGATACTCTTTCCATTTCAATATTATCGCTTGCACAGTGCTCCTTGGGATGTTTAAAGCTTGGGAAATCTTTTTGTATCCAAATCCGGCTTTAAACTTCTTCACAACAGTATCTCGGACCTTCCTGGTGTGTTCCTTGTTCTTCATGATGCTCTCTGCGCTTTTAACGGACCTCTGAGACTATCACAGTGCAGGTGCATTTATACGGAGACTTGATTACACACAGGTGGATTGTATTTATCATCATTAGTCATTTAGGTCAACATTGGATCATTCAGAGATCCTCACTGAACTTCTGGAGAGAGTTTGCTGCACTGAAAGTAAAGGGGCTGAATAATTTTGCACGCCCAATTTTTCAGTTTTTGATTTGTTAAAAAAGTTTGAAATATCCAATAAATGTCGTTCCACTTCATGATTGTGTCCCACTTGTTGATTCTTCACAAAAAAATACAGTTTTATATCTTTATGTTTGAAGCCTGAAATCTGGCAAAAGGTCGCAAAGTTCAAGGGGGCCGAATACTTTCGCAAGGCACTGTATATTGTTTTTAAAACAAAATCCCAGTCCCCCGTCCCCGCAGGGGGCCTTTTAGTAGGCCTTTTAGTAAGCCATCATTGTAATTAAGAATTTGTTCTTACCTGACTTACCTAGTTAAATAAAGGTTCAATTAATAAAACATTGCATACCCACTGGAGCTGCTTCTTCTTGTTTTAAACTGATAAAAGTGGAACCAGGTGTGTCCATCTGCTGAAATAGTCCATCCATGACAAGGACCAAGGAGTTGTGCATTCCGAGATACCGTTCTGCATAACACTGTTGAACTGCTCCGTTATTTACCTGTTTGTGGCCCTCCTGTTAGCTTGCACAATATTGCCATTCTCCTTAAACCTCTGTTTTCTCCCACAGGACTGCCGCTGACTGGATTTTGTTTGTTTGTCGCACTATTCTCAGTAAACCGTGCGTGAAAAGTCTAGGAGGCTGGTCGTTTCTGAGAGACTGGAACCAGCATGCCTGGCGAACCCACAACACTCCAGAGATGGGTATGGCAAGGCAGTGAGCAATGGCTGGAGTGAATGATACAGTCTATGAAACAGAAAGCATTATATAACCTACTACAACACTCCCTACATGATTTCTATGCCTTTGCTGTTCTATGTGGTTCTATGATGTATGTGTCCAGTGAGGAGGTGTGTGTGTAGAGTTAGCATTGTAGATCAATGTGGATGATAGATTTTTAAAACGTTTTAGCAGTTCGTCTCTCAGTTGCCTGGTATGTAAAAACATAAATGTGAAACCTACTCCCCCTCAGGTTGAATTACTGAACAAACTGAATATTGAACTCTTTGATACTAGCACTCTTTACTAGTGGTTAAGAGCCTAGTCGGTTTGTAGCCTTTGGCCAGTATCCCAAAGGTTGCTGGTTCAAATCCCTAAGCGGACTAGGTGAACAATCTGCCCATGTACCCTTTAGCAAGGCACTTAACCCTAGTTGCTCTGGATCGGAGTGTATGCTAAATTACTTAAATGTAAAGTAGTTGAATATTGGATTTTTTGGGGAAATACACTTGGAAAGTATTGGCATATATTTGAAAACACTCATATGTACATTTTCAATGTCAAATCATTAAATACTCCATGCATTTGCACCCAGTTCAGTTTGGTCCTAAGGGTATTTGAAATAATATATTTAGTATATAATAGTTTGGATAGAATATAATAGTTTGGGTTATTTAAAATAATTTCAAATAGAAGTAGCTGATTTGGCCCCATTATACACAAATTCTCAATTACACAGAAAAAAAGTATTCAAGTAACAAATAATTAAATATGCATGTATTTGAACACAGGTCTGAACCTAACCGTCTAATGACTTTGTCCTAACCCTGCGACCTTACGAGGAACAACTTGGGTGCCTACAGATCTTAATTTGATCACTCTTGTTGCTGAGTATTTTTCTCTATTGCAGAAAATGCAAACTTGTAGTGTATTTGAGTGTTAAAAGGGCTTCTAAAGTTAGAAATGTACACTTTGAAATGTCATACTTGATTTGCGCTAACATTTTTTTTTTTATCAACACCTACAACAATTTCCATGAATTATAATTCACATAATAATAAATCAAACATCTTTTGCTGCAGGATTATTTATCTGCTGTAGCAATCTGGCTCAAATTAAGATCCTACATCTGTAGTTATAGCGTAACCCCTCAAGATTTACTAAAGCTGAAATGTTTTTCCTGGTTGTATCAGGTGGTCAGGAAAAAAGTCCTGGCCCCTACTAATAACACAACTTCTTCCCATTTATAAAACATGTTGCATTTGCCTCCTATGTCCATTAATATTACATGGACGACTCATCACTGGGCAGAAACCCTTACTAGACCACAGGACAGGCCTGAAGCGCCACGACTATGAAGTTAGGGTTTGGTTTAATGGCAGTTGTTTGACATTTTTTTAAACTACATACAAGTTGGGTCTTTCGCGCGAGTAAACGACCACTCAGACAAAAACTTATTTTGATCCTCAGGCTTATTAATATGCATTTGCTGGTCCGTGGTGCTTACACGTGCTTGGTGCTACAACTCCCTGCTGGGTTGTTGAGGAGAGTGCAGGGTTCTGATAACTACTTCCACTAGTGCAGGGATTCACCAACAAAGGACAATGAATATTGAAACATTGAAACGCAATGCATGTTTATGTGCAATCACAAGTTATAGCTTTGTGTGTGTCTCGTGTCCATGGTTCTGAAGTGATGCAGCTACAGACTGTATACACTATAGCCAGTGGCGTAGCGCAATTTTGAAGGGGCCCCCCACAATATATGTATTTTTTGCAATACCCCCCTAAAAGAATAATGGTTTATGTGTTCATCTGCTGTCTGGGGGCCTGACCAAAGCTTTTAGGGGCTGCGGGGGCGTGTGCTACACCAGTGTGTATAACCCTGCACATGCATACGTGACACTAACACTCACAAGTGGCTATTCACTACACACACACACTATCTGCCACTGTTCCCCCTGACATGCACTTCAGGTTTAGGTGCACACCTTGCAGAGTGTTGGTACAGGATTAAGTGGCACACCTTGCAGAGTGTTGGTACAGGATGAGGGGGCACACCTTGCAGAGTGTTGGTACAGGATTAAGTGGCACACCTTGCAGAGTGTTGGTACAGGATGAGGGGGCACACCTTGCAGAGTGTTGGTACAGGATTAAGTGGCACACCTTGCAGAGTGTTGGTACAGGATGAGGGGGCACACCTTGCAGAGTGTTGGTACAGGATTAAGTGGCACACCTTGCAGAGTGTTGGTACAGGATGAGGGGGCACACCTTGCAGAGTGTTGGTACAGGATTAAGTGGCACACCTTGCAGAGTGTTGGTACAGGATGAGGGGGCACACCTTGCAGAGTGTTGGTACAGGATTAAGTGGCACACCTTGCAGAGTGTTGGTACAGGATTAAGTGGCACACCTTGCAGAGTTGTGGTAGAGGATGAGGGGGCACACTGCAGCAGAGTGGTGGTAGAGGATGAGGGGGCACACTGCAGCAGAGTGGTGGTAGAGGATGAGGGGGCACACCTTGCAGAGTGTTGGTACAGGATTAAGTGGCACACCTTGCAGAGTTGTGGTAGAGGATGAGGGGGCACACTGCAGCAGAGTGGTGGTAGAGGATGAGGGGGCACACCTTGCAGAGTGTTGGTACAGGATTAAGTGGCACACCTTGCAGAGTTGTGGTAGAGGATGAGGGGGCACACTGCAGCAGAGTGGTGGTAGAGGATGAGGGGGCACACCTTGCAGAGTGTTGGTACAGGATGAGGGGGCACACCTTGCAGAGTGTTGGTACAGGATTAAGTGGCACACCTTGCAGAGTGTTGGTACAGGATTAAGTGGCACACCTTGCAGAGTTGTGGTAGAGGATGAGGGGGCACACTGCAGCAGAGTGGTGGTAGAGGATGAGGGGGCACACTGCAGCAGAGTGGTGGTAGAGGATGAGGGGGCACACCTTGCAGAGTGTTGGTACAGGATTAAGTGGCACACCTTGCAGAGTTGTGGTAGAGGATGAGGGGGCACACTGCAGCAGAGTGGTGGTAGAGGATGAGGGGCACACCTTGCAGAGTGTTGGTACAGGATTAAGTGGCACACCTTTCAGAGTTGTGGTAGAGGATGAGGGCACACTGCAGCAGAGTGGTGGTAGAGGATGAGGGGCACACCTTGCAGAGTTGTAGTAGAGGATTAGGGGCACACTTCAGCAAAGTTGTGGTAGAGGATTAGGGGCACACTGCAGCAGAGTTGCGGTAGAGGATTAGGGGCACACTGCAGCAGAGTTGCGGTAGAGGATTAGGGGCACACTGCAGCAGAGTGGTGTGTAGAGGATGAGGGGGCACACTGCAGCAGAGTGGTGTGTAGAGGATGAGGGGGCACACTGCAGCAGAGTGGTGGTAGAGGATGAGGGGGCACACTGCAGCAGAGTTGCGGTAGAGGATTAGGGGCACACTGCAGCAGAGTGGTGTGTAGAGGATGAGGGGGCACACTGCAGCAGAGTGGTGGTAGAGGATTAGGGGCACACTACAGCAGAGTGGTGTGTAGAGGATTATGGGCACACTGCAGCAGAGTTGTGGTAGAGGATGAGGGGGCACACTGCAGCAGAGTTGTGGTAGAGGATGAGGGGGCACACTGCAGCAGAGTGGTGGTAGAGGATGCGGGGGCACACTGCAGCAGAGTGGTGGTAGAGGATGAGGGGGCACACTGCAGAAGAGTGGTGGTAGAGGATGAGGGGGCACACTGCAGCAGAGTTGCGGTAGAGGATTAGGGGGCACACTGCAGCAGAGTTGCGGTAGAGGATTTGGGGCACACTGCAGCAGAGTTGCGGTAGAGGATTTGGGGCACACTGCAGCAGAGTTGCGGTAGAGGATTTGGGGCACACTGCAGCAGAGTGGTGGTAGAACATTTGGGGGCACACTGCAGCAGAGTGGTGGTAGAGGATTAGGGGGCACACTGCAGCAGAGTTGTGGTAGAGGATGAGGGGGCACACTGCAGCAGAGTTGTGGTAGAGGATGAGGGGGCACACTGCAGCAGAGTGGTGGTAGAGGATGAGGGGGCACACTGCAGCAGAGTGGTGGTAGAGGATGAGGGGGCACACTGCAGCAGAGTGGTGGTAGAGGATGAGGGGGCACACTGCAGCAGAGTGGTGGTAGAGGATGAGGGGGCACACTGCAGCAGAGTGGTGGTAGAGGATGAGGGGGCACACTGCAGCAGAGTGGTGGTAGAGGATGAGGGGGCACACTGCAGCAGAGTGGTGGTAGAGGATGAGGGGGCACACTGCAGCAGAGTGGTGGTAGAGGATGAGGGGGCACACTGCAGCAGAGTGGTGGTAGAGGATGAGGGGGCACACTGCAGCAGAGTTGTGGTAGAGGATGAGGGGGCACACTGCAGCAGAGTGGTGGTAGAGGATGAGGGGGCACACTGCAGCAGAGTTGCGGTAGAGGATGAGGGGGCACACTGCAGCAGAGTTGCGGTAGATGATTTGGGGCACACTGCAGCAGAGTTGCGGTAGATGATTTGGGGCACACTGCAGCAGAGTTGCGGTAGATGATTAGGGGCACACTGCAGCAGAGTTGCGGTAGATGATTAGGGGCACACTGCAGCAGAGTTGCGGTAGAGGATGAGGGGCACACTGCAGCAGAGTTGCGGTAGAGGATGAGGGGCACACTGCAGCAGAGTTGCGGTAGAGGATGAGGGCACACTACAGCAGAGTGTTGGTCCAGGATTCGGGGCACACTGCAGCAGAGTGTTGGTCCAGGATTAGGGGCACACTGCAGCAGAGTGGTGTGTAGAGGATGAGGGGGCACACTGCAGCAGAGTGGTGGTAGAGGATGAGGGGGCACACCTTGCAGTGTGTTGGTACAGGTTTAAGTGGCACACCTTGCAGAGTTGTGGTAGAGGATGAGGGGGCACACTGCAGCAGAGTGGTGGTAGAGGATGAGGGGGCACACTGCAGCAGAGTGGTGGTAGAGGATGAGGGGGCACACCTTGCAGAGTGTTGGTACAGGATTAAGTGGCACACCTTGCAGAGTTGTGGTAGAGGATGAGGGGGCACACTGCAGCAGAGTGGTGGTAGAGGATGAGGGGGCACACCTTGCAGAGTGTTGGTACAGGATTAAGTGGCACACCTTGCAGAGTTGTGGTAGAGGATGAGGGGGCACACTGCAGCAGAGTGGTGGTAGAGGATGAGGGGGCACACCTTGCAGAGTTGTAGTAGAGGATTAGGGGGCACACTTCAGCAAAGTTGTGGTAGAGGATTAGGGGCACACTGCAGCAGAGTTGCGGTAGAGGATTAGGGGCACACTGCAGCAGAGTGGTGTGTAGAGGATGAGGGGGCACACTGCAGCAGAGTGGTGGTAGAGGATTAGGGGCACACTACAGCAGAGTGGTGTGTAGAGGATTATGGGCACACTGCAGCAGAGTTGTGGTAGAGGATGAGGGGGCACACTGCAGCAGAGTTGTGGTAGAGGATGAGGGGGCACACTGCAGCAGAGTTGTGGTAGAGGATGCGGGGGCACACTGCAGCAGAGTGGTGGTAGAGGATTTGGGGCACACTGCAGCAGAGTGGTGGTAGAAAATTTGGGGGCACACTGCAGCAGAGTGGTGGTAGAGAATTAGGGGGCACACTGCAGCAGAGTTGTGGTAGAGGATGAGGGGGCACACTGCAGCAGAGTTGTGGTAGAGGATGAGGGGGCACACTGCAGCAGAGTGGTGGTAGAGGATGAGGGGGCACACTGCAGCAGAGTGGTGGTAGAGGATGAGGGGGCACACTGCAGCAGAGTGGTGGTAGAGGATGAGGGGGCACACTGCAGCAGAGTGGTGGTAGAGGATGAGGGGGCACACTGCAGCAGAGTGGTGGTAGAGGATGAGGGGCACACTGCAGCAG